>NW_028317891.1:7835000-8132500 GCF_062004578.1 Staurois parvus
TGCACCTCGACAGTCAAGCAGGAGAAAGCCGTTTGTCCTTGGGACAGATTGGACATTTTGTAGAATTTTTTTCTCTTTCTCTCCTTGTGTGTCGCACGCCAGAAACCTCTCAGCACATTTTTTAATAGTTTACGGAAATCATCCCAGAAAATGATTTTGTAGATTTGCTGGTATTATGAGAAAAAGATGAAGTAGAAGGTTTTCTTGCGATTCTTTCAAAACGCTGTGAAGGTCATTAACCATCTCACTTCCCAGAATCAGAAGAAAGACTCACTCATTTAAAGCATCGGAAACCCCAAAAGGGTTGATTTACCAAAACTGGAGAGTGCAAAATCTGGTGCAGTTCTGCATAGAGACCAATCAGCTTCCAGGTTTTATTGTTAAAGCTTAATTGAACAAGCTGAAGTTAGATGCTGATTGGCTACCATGCACAGGTGTACCAAATTTAGCCCTCTCCAGTTTTGGTAAATCAATCCCACAATGTCTTAGTGACTTTGGCTCTGAAATTAAGAAAATTAAAATTGGCATGGTTAACCTCCCTAGCGGTCTGATTATGTCCATATTTCTGTGCTCAAAGTGGTACATTTTTTTGCATGGAAATATGTATTTTTTTTATTGTAGGCCTGTAATTTTTAGGAATAACTCACTGAAATCTGTCTGAACAAGAGTCTAGTAAACATCCCGGGTATGTTAAAATTTGAAACACGAAATCATAAATTATAATTTAATAAATAATCATAAAAAATAATATAATAATAATAAATGTAATTCAATAATATAATCAAACCAAAAACACTGAAATGTGAAATATAGCGCCAAGTTCGCCCATCACTGAGCAAAGTCGCAGAATCGTTTTCAGTGTCTGATGAGGAATTTCCCCCACGAATCATTATCACTCAATTCTGCAAGTGGTTCTGATTTACTATCGCTGTTCTCTAGCCGGTCTAAAACCGCTTTTGACCTAAAGGGACGCTTTTTGGACGCCATGGACGTTTCTCAGTTTCCAGGCAGAAAGAACAGTAAAAATACAGGCAGGGCGCAGGACAAAGCACTCGGGACACAATGTATGTGAAATGGTTTGATACAGGAATGTTATATTATGTGATTTTAGTGAATTTAGTGAATGTCACTTTTTGTCATTTTCGAATTTCCCGCCGGTTCGGTCCCCCGTACGTCCCGACGTCGCAGGGAACGGAACCCGGAAGACAGATACCGACATCGGCTGGAGGACATTGCCGGGGACACTGCAGGGGGGACATCGCAGGAGTGCAGGACAAGGTAAGTGCAGAAGAGATCCCGGAGCAACACTGCAGTGTATTCCCGAGTGTAGCTCGGGGTTACCGCTTGTGGGGCTGAAACTTTACCCCAAGCTACACTCGGGAATACCGCCAGGGGGGTTAAATGTCAAATGATTCCCCCCCCCATGTCCTATCCACACTAAACAACATGAACAGAGGAATCTCCTTTGCCGGCTATTGTATTCAGACAGCTGCAGCACCCATGGTTGTTTGAATACATGAATGGTAACTGAATTTGGTTGGATGCAGTCATTATTTGGACAACGAGGTTCTTTTGATTTTTTGAATCAACTTTTGTTGAGATGGATGGTGATAACACCCACAGCTCAAATTTTATGCAGTTCATCAGGAATTGGTCAGAATTTGAGCTGTGTATGGCCAGTTTAATTGCTCTCACAAGTGTTCAGTATTTCTTTCATTACTATAGTCTTGGATATAAACGATATAGTGGTTGGCAAAAATAGTTAAATCTCAGATGATACAATACTAAGCAGGGTAATAACTTCACAGCAGGATATGTGACTTTACAAGAAGACCTCAATATAATAGGGGAGGGGGCAGCTATATGGAAAATGAGGTTTAATAATGAAAAATGTAAAGTAATTTACTTGGGAGCTAAAAATATGAATGCAAGTTACTCACTAGGGGGAGAACCTCTGGGGGAATCGAGGATGGAAAAGGATCTGGGAGTCCTGGTGGATGACAGACTCAGCAATAGCATGCAATGCCCAGCAAACAAGGCCATCAGACTATTATCATGTACTAATAATGGGATTTACTCAAGAGATAAAGACTATAATTCAGGCCATAGATGGGTCGAAAATCGGCAGATTTTTGCACCGTTAATAGGTTAATTGGTCGGCTGTTTTTCTGGATTTTTCTGGATTTTGGCAAATTTTTTTAGTCGGTAAAGTTGGAAAAATCTTTTTACTGATAAAAAATCTGCGCATGAGCCGTGACCTGCAAGAAAAAGAAGAAGATGAAAAGAAGAACAAGAAGAAGAATAAGAAGAGGAAGTAAAAGAAGAGGAAGAAAAAGATGAAGAAGAAGAAAAAGAAGAAGCAAAAGAAGAAAAAGAAAAAAAAAAAGAAGAAAAAAGAAGAAGAAGAAAAAGAAGAGGAAGAGAAGAAGAAAAAGAAGAAGAAGGAGAAAAAGAAGAAGAAGAATTCCAGTCCGCTATTATATTTGACATGAAAAAGTATTGCGGTTGCAACAATGTATCTATTTGTATCCAAATAAAAACATCTGTATCCAGAATGGATACAAATGGATACATTGTTGCAACCGCAAGACTTTTTCATGTCAAATATAATAGCGGAGCTCTCTGCAGGGACAGAAGTAATTAAATACCGGCCGTAGACAGGACGAAAATTAGCCGTTTTTTTTTACCGTTGGTGGTAACTTCGGCCTATTGAAAGACCGATTTTTAGTTTTTTTGTCACCAAACCTCAGGAAGGATGTGCTGAAACTGGAGAGGATCCAGAGAAGGGCTACAAAGCTGATACATAGTGATGGGCCAAACACCCCAATGTTCGGTTCGCGGTTGAACATGCCGAAGTTTGACCGCAAACTTCGAACAGAGACAATTTACTGAGCGGTATCTTACCGCATCTGAGTATATGGTAAGATACCGCTCAGCTACTAAAATACGGCATGAGTTATATTATTACGTCATTAGGTATTTTAGTAGCGAAACATTCATTCATGTTTCAGCTAAAATGCTAACAGCAACTTACAAAGCCATCCACAGCTCTGCCCCCAGCTACATCACCAACTTGGTCTCAAAATATCAACCAATCCACTCTTTTCCATTCTCCCAAGACCTTCTGCTCTCTAGTTCCCGTGTCACCTCCTCCCATGCTCGCCTCCAGGACTTCTCCCGAGTTTCTCCCATCCTATGGAACTCCCTACTCCAATCTGTCTGGCTGTCTCCTAATCTATCCACCCTTAGATGATCCATGAAAACCTTTCTCTTTAAATAAGCCTATCCTGCTTCTACCTAGTAAACCACCATTTATTTCCTCCTTCAGCTCATCCCCCCACAGCCAGGGGTGGACTGACAACTCATGGGGCCCCCGGGCAATAAGGGATCATGGGGCCCCTGTGTCCTTGCCCAAACTAAAAAAATCCTATGAAAAAGGTACCAGGGGCATCTCATGGGGCCCCCTACTGACCCTGGGCCCTCGGGCAGTGCACGGGTTTCCAAATGGTCAGTCTGCCCCTGCCCACAGCTATTACCTTTTGTATCACTCAACCCTTCCTCCTAGATTGTAAGCTCTATCGAGCGGGACCCTCTGTTTCCTCTTGTACCAAATTATATTGTAACTGTAATGTCAACCTTCATTTTGTAAAGTGCTGCGCAAACTGTTGGCGCTATATAAATCCTGTATAATAAAAAAAGCTGTCAGCGGGGTTCCCCACTGACAGCTGAATGTCAAAAGAATTGTTGATGGGGTCAAGAGCCTTTTCCCCACAACCCTGGCTGGGGTTTTAACAAGGGGGCCCCAAGATCTGGCCCCCCACTATGTGAATGAGTATGCTGTACATGGTACCACTACCCATTCACAAAATAAAAGTATAGTAAAAGATGGCAGAAGACAGTCTTTGACAAGTCCTTTATTAAAAACAAAAAAATGTCCCTCAAAGTAGATCCAACGTCAATCACGATGTCCGCCCCCATCGACGACACAGAAAAAAAAAAACGCTCTGCTCTCAACGCTGGTTCCTGCCATCTGACAGCTGCACCATGAAGACAGTTCTTAAATAATGTCATGATGTCACAGGGGGGTGGGTCCCTCCATCTCCTTGTGACATCATCATGCTCTATAATTGGCCAAAGCATTGCACCTGACCTGTGGTTAGGTGCATTGCTCTGGCCAATCACAATGCACTGTCAGGGCACAGTACATTGTGGGACACGGCGGGCAAACAGTTCTTCGCATTTGTGTGAAGCCCATCTCTACTGATAAGGGGGACCTGAAGAAGAGGAGCTTAAGGGCCGGTTCACACTACAGAAATGCAGTCCAGATGCTTTCCAGATGCTTTTTTTGTATGCATTTTTTAGAGCATTTCAGTGCTTTTTTGATGCGTTTTTTATGTTCCAGTGTTCCAGTGCGTTTTTTATGCATTCCAGTTCATTTTCCCCTCTCTTTCTCCTCAATTTAAATAGGGACTTGTGCGTTCCGGTGCCTTTTTTATGTGTTTTACCGTGTTCCAGTACAGTTCTTTACAGAAAAAATGCAGCATGTTGTACTTTTTTTTCTGCAACCGGAAAGCACTGGAACTGCAAACACTGATGTGAACTATGACATTGACAACTATAGCACCTACTTTCTGTGCATTTTGGATGCAGAAAAAAAGCAACTGAAACGCATGTAGTGGGAACTGGCCCTTAGAGAGTATATGATCATAATATACAAATCTTTAAATAGGGACTCTAGCATTGGGAGGAAACCATTTAATCTAAGATCTCTAAAGAAAACACACAGCCACACAATGAAGTTGGATAAAAAGCTGTTCAATCTTAAACTGCAAAAGGGGTTATTTACTAAGCAGTAAAGATGTGGAACTCCCTTCCACAGTTGGTGGTGTCAGAGAGGAGTGTAGATAAATTCCCAAAACTTTTAGAGGTGTTTCTTAGTGAGTGCAATGGATAGAAAAAGCAAAAAGTCTAGTGACATAAACACACACACACTAATACATAAGAGGTGGTATAAAAAAGTTTTGAGACTAGTTTCGTACCATGCCAACAGATGACAGCATGCACAGTCACAGGGAACACCAACCTTCATAAGTTGGTGTCAGTGGCGGACTGACAACTCATGGGCAATAGGGGATCATGGGGCCCCTGTGTCCTTGCCCATACTCAAAGCACACCCAAAAAAGCCTATAAAAAGGTACAAGGGGCAGACTGACAACTCATGGGGCCCCCGGGAAATAGGGGATCATGGGGCCCCTTTGTCCTTGCCCAAACTCAAAAACGCCTATGAAAAAGGTACCAGGGGCATCTCATGGGGCCCCCTACTGACCCCGGGCCCTCGGGCAGTGCCCGAGTTTCCAAATGGTCAGTCCGCCCCTGGTTGGTGTGCAAAAAGACATGATCCTGTGTACATCAGGAGCTGTGCAACTGGTGCTATTCTGATCAATTTATTACCACATCTGTTATGTCATCATGGACAGAAAGTTAGAAGTTAGCAAATGTGAAATTCGGCGTGAAACTGGTAAAATCTGCCACAGAGATGTTTGACGTGATTTGGCAAGTTTACGGCGATGCTGCAATAAGTCGTTCGAGGTGTTTTGAGTGGTACGCGTGCTTCAAGAGCTGAAGAACTTTACTGGAAGCAACAAAAAGTCAGGAAGACCTTCAACGAGCTCAACCTAAAAAATGTTGAAACCAGGGGCGGACTGACCATTTGGAAACTCGGGCACTGCCCGAGGGCCCCGGGGTCGGTAGGGGGCCCCATGAGATGCCCCTGGTACCTTTTTCATAGGCTTTTTTGAGTTTGGGCAAGGACACAGGGGCCCCATGATCCCCTATTGCCCGGGGGCCCCATGAGTTGTCAGTCCACCCCTGGTTGAAACCATTTATAAACTTGTGCATGATGATTGTAGAACAATCCACAACATTGCTGTCATTGTCGGTGTGTTATACAGAACAGTCCAGGCAATCCTTACATGTGGTTTGAACATGCGCCATGTTGCTGCCAATTTCATCCCCAGGCTGCTGACCCATGAGCAGAAGGAACACCACGTTAAGGTCTGCCAAGAACTTCATCAGCATGCTGTGGATGATCACCTTACATTTCGAGGATCATTACCAGTGAGGAAACGTGGGTGTATGGGTTTCACGCAGAATTTTATGTTTGCTCTATGTTCTAACTTGCTGTCCATGATGAAAAAGCAGACGCGGTAACGCACGTGGTCACCATAACACCAGTTGCACAGCTCCAGATGTACACTGGACGATATCTTTTGGAACACTGACTTATGAAGGTCAGTGATCCCTGTGACTGTGCATGCAGCTATGTGCTGCCATCTTTTGGCATGTTACAAAACTATTCTCTAAGCTTTTTAATACCACCTTGTACACACACTCTCAGGTTGAACTAGGTGAACTGGTGTCTTTCTTCAACTTTACCATCTCAATGTCACTACTTAGAAGAACCTGTCAATTCCCTATGATCTCCTTATTCCGAGTGGCAGCACTATTTTAGTCAATCCTCCACCTTCAGTGTTGCCTAGGGGCGGACTGAGAACTCATGGGGCCCCCGGCCAATAGGGGATCATGGGGCCCCTGTGTCCTTGCCCAAACTCACAAAAGCCTATGCAAAAGGTACCAGGGGCATCTCATGGGGCCCCCTACTGACCCCGGGACCTCGGGCAGTGCCCGAGTTTCCAAATGGTCAGTCTGCCCCTGGTGTTGCCACTCTCGCTGCTCATGCTCCAGCTTTTCCCCAGAAGAAAGCTGTGCTCTGCTGTGAACCTGAGCATTATATGAAAGAACATATTCCTAGAATCCCTTTGCCTGTGTATATGCACAAATTGCATGTGCTGTGCAATTTGCTCCAGAAACCAGTCTGTGTGTAATCATCCAACTGATTGGCAGTTTGCACAGCTAACATCTGCACCACATGTTGTGTGGTGGGGAAAGCACATTCACGTGTTGCCTATTTCTGCCTGGCTCTCAGGAGATTCCCTCAGTCTGAGGGAGTATTATGAGCATGGAGTTCATCTTAATGGCTGAGACCCTTCTTGCATGTATGGTGTATCATGGGACTCACTCCCCTACTGTGACAGCCTTGGTGTTCATGTACCCGGCAATGTCATATGGGGAAGATAATTCTCTGCCCTGGGTAAGCCCTGACTAGGTTCAACTCACTAATTTTCTTGTCTTCAATCCCAGCGGCAAACTCTGGGTAGGTGAGTATAAGATCCTGGAGGAACCTTTATATGAACCTTTTACTTTGCCCTGCGCGGCTCCGCCAAAACCAACATTTAAATTTTTGGTAGCAGTTAAAGAAACACCTATCCATTTCATAAATCTCCCGGGGACTTCTTTATGTGATGGTTTCAATCTCTCTGTTTTTTTGTTTTTTCTTATATCTTATATTAGTTAGTGGGTATTCTCCAAGGTGAGAAGGAACATCTAAAATGCAAAGGTGGACCTCAAAGGGCTAGGAGCAAGACAAGGAGATCTTACCACTGGATCGTGCAAGAGTGTGCGGATCAGCTTGTCTTAAACAGTGTGTAATTGAACCTTAGGGTGCCTCCAGAGGTTACTATAGGTTCCAAGGAGTAACTTCTCTCTCTCACATATGTACTCATTGACCACCAATGTAAGGAGGATTCTTCCCCATGACCTCCAATGTAAGAAGCATTCTTCCCACTAACCACCAAATAAGGTACATTCTGACCACCAATGTAAGGAGCATTCTTCCCACTGATCTCCAATTTAAGGAGCATTCTTCTCACTGATTCCCAATGTAAGGAGCATTCTTCCCCCCACTGATCACCAATGTAAGGAGCATTCTTCCCATTGACCACCAATGTAAGCAACTTTCTTACCGTTGACGACCAAGTTTCTCGCTGATCTCTAATGTAAGGAGAATTCTTCCCACTGACCACCAATGTAAGGAGCATTCTTCCCACTGACCCCCAATGTAAGGGGCATTCTTCCCACTGACCACCAATGTAAGGAGCATTCTTCCCACTGATCACCAATGTAAGGGCATTCTTCCCACTGACCCCCAATGTAAGGGGCATTCTTTACACTGATCACCAATGTAAGGAACATTCTTCTCACTGACCACCAATGTAAGGAGCATTCTTCCCACTGACCCCCAATGTAAGGGGCATTCTTCCCACTGACCACCAATGTAAGGAGCATTCTTCCCACTGATCACCAATGTAAGGAACATTCTTCCCACTGACCCCCAATGTAAGGGGCATTCTTTCCACTGACCACCAATGTAAGGAGCATTCTTCCCACTGATCTCCAATTTAAGGAGCATTCTTCTCACTGATTCCCAATGTAAGGAGCATTCTTCCCCCCACTGATCACCAATGTAAGGAGCATTCTTCCCATTGACCACCAATGTAAGCAACTTTCTTACCGTTGACGACCAAGTTTCTCGCTGATCTCTAATGTAAGGAGAATTCTTCCCACTGACCACCAATGTAAGGAGCATTCTTCCCACTGACCCCCAATGTAAGGGGCATTCTTCCCACTGACCACCAATGTAAGGAGCATTCTTCCCACTGATCACCAATGTAAGGAACATTCTTCCCACTGACCCCCAATGTAAGGGGCATTCTTTCCACTGATCACCAATGTAAGGAACATTCTTCTCACTGACCACCAATGTAAGGAGCATTCTTCCCACTGATCACCAATGTAAGGAACATTCTTCTCACTGACCACCAATGTAAGGAACATTCTTCCCACTGATCACCAATGTAAGGAACATTCTTTCCACTGACCATCAATGTAAGGAACATTCTTCTCACTGACCACCAATGTAAGGAGCATTCTTCCCACTGATCACCAATGTAAGGGACATTCTTCCCACTGTTCACCAATGTAAGGAGCATTCTTCCCACTGATCTCCAATTTAAGGAGCATTCTTCTCACTGATTCCCAATGTAAGGAGCATTCTTCCCCTTGACCACCAATATAAGGAGCATGCTTCCCATTGACCACCAATGTAAGCAACTTTCTTACCGTTGACGACCAAGTTTCTCGCTGATCTCTAATGTAAGGAGAATTCTTCCCACTGACCACCAATGTAAGGAGCATTCTTCCCACTGACCCCCAATGTAAGGGGCATTCTTCCCACTGACCACCAATGTAAGGAGCATTCTTCCCACTGATCACCAATGTAAGGAACATTCTTCCCACTGACCACCAATGTAAGGACCATTCTTCTCACTGACCACCAATGTAAGGAGCATTCTTCCCACTGACCACCAATGTAAGGATAATTTTTCCCATTGACCACCAATGTAAGGAGCATTCTTCCCACTGATCACCAATGTAAGGAACATTCTTCCCACTGATCACCAATGTAAGGAACATTCTTTCCACTGACCATCAATGTAAGGAACATTCTTCTCACTGACCACCAATGTAAGGAGCATTCTTCCCACTGATCACCAATGTAAGGGACATTCTTCCCACTGTTCACCAATGTAAGGAGCATTCTTCCCACTGATCACCAATGTAAGGAGCATTCTTCCCACTGATCACCAATGTAAGGGACATTCTTCCCACTGATCACCAATGTAAGGAACATTCTTCCCACTGACCACCAATGTAAGGACCATTCTTCTCACTGACCACCAATGTAAGGAGCATTCTTCCCACTGATCACCAATGTAAGGATAATTTTTCCCATTGACCACTAATGTAAGAAGCATTCTTCTCACTGATCACCAATGTAAGGGACATTCTTCCCACTGATCACCAATGTAAGGGACATTCTTCCCACTGACCTCCAATGTAAGGAACGTTCTTCCCACTGATCTCCAATGTAAGGAGCATTCTTCCCGCTGACCACCAATGTAAGGAACTTTCATACTGCTGACCACCAATGTAGGGAGCATTCTTCCCCATGGCCATCACATTACTAATAAGTGAACTGTAGATATAGTAATTAATATTAGAAAGTATTCCTTGGGACCAGAATGTTATTTCAAGGGTACCCACATGTTGAAAAGGTTGAAAAAATGGTTTAGAAGATAGTGGGTAACACAGCCCAAAATATTCTGCTTATAAATGAAGTGTACATTTTGGGCAGACAGACTCTTTGAAATCTGGATTCCAGCTTAGAATCATCATGTCTGCCTCTGAGCATCGCTATTGTCTAATATTAAATAAAGCTGAAAGAGTCAGGTTAGGAAATGGAATTTTCTGTAGGGTTTCATGCCAGGTAATGAGCGTTTTGCCGATCCAACATCTCAGAGCAAGATTGACTGCGGTTAAAATAAAGGCTCTTTCTGTAGCAATCTTTTTCACTCTCATGCCGTGTCATTTGCACAGCAACCATGAGCGCAAATTGGATTTTCTGTCTGTTTCTGTACTAGATGACATATCATGAAACAAATGAGTTCTAAGTCACATGACAGTTGGCGTTGTACGGTGGAGCCCAGCACAATCAATGTTTGTTGAACAGTTAGCATAGATGAGGTCTCAGAGGTGGGAACCCTCGGTGGAGAACTCGACTGTACATTATTGACTGTATGTTTGACCCCAGGAATCAATGAGGTGGAGGAGAGCCCTGACCTAAAAGAAAAATGAGCAGAACTTCCTCCTAATGGATTTCACAAAACATGATCCTTATAATGGAATTTTTATAGAAGATATTCAAGGAAATATGGGTGGATTTTATTGTATTCTTTGCCATTTTAAAAATGTTAAAGTTGATGTATTGTGATAGAGAATATGAGGAATTGTTCCTTCCTTCCTTCCTTCTTTCCTCCCTTCCTTTTTTTTTTCTCTGTCGCTCTCCCTCTTCTTTCCTCCCTCTTTCTCACCATGTCCTTTCCCTCTATTTCTTCTTTATTTTTTCTCCATATTCCTTCTTCACTAGAGAATATAAGGAATCCATTCTTCTTCCTCCATTCTTCTTCCATCCCTTTCTTTTCCATTTCCTACTTTCTTATTGCTTCTTCCTCTTCCTTCCTCCCTGTCTTTCTTTTTTTCTCTCATCCCTTCCTCCCTCTCCCTCTTCCCTTCCTTCCTCTCCTTCTTAATCCTATTCTTTGCTCCCTCTTCCACGACCTCACCCTTTCTCCTCCCTCTTCCTTCTTTCCTAGAGAATATACGTCACTCCTTCCTTTCTTCCTTCCTTCTTTCTTTCTTTTGTTCGTTATTCCCTTGTTTTCTTCCCTTTCCTTTCCCTCTCACTCCTTTTGTCTCCCTCTTTAATTTACTTTTTGCCTCAGCCTTTCTCCCTGTCTTTCCTCACCTTCTTCCTTCCTCCCTCTTCTTTCCTCCCACTCCCTCTTCTTTCTTTCCTAGAGAATATGAGGGATTCCTTCCCTTTCCTTTCCTTTCCTTTCCTCTCCTCTCCTCTCCTCTCCTCTCCTTTCCTTTCTTCCCTCTCCCTCCTTTATCTCCCTCTTTATTTTTCCCCTTTCTCCCTGCTCCCTCTCCCCCTTCCATTCTCTTTTACCCTTGTCCTCGTCCTTCTGTCCTTTATTCTTTCCTCTCGTTCTTCCTCCCTCCCTCTTCTTTCTTTCCTATAGAATATGGGGGATCCTTTCCTTTCCCCTTTCCTTTCCTCTCCTATGTTCCCTCTCCCTCCTTTTGTCTCCCTCTTTATTTTCTCCTTTCTTCACCCCTGCTTCCTCTCCCCCTTCCATCCTCTTTTTCCCTTGTCCTCGTCCTTCTGTCCTTTTCCTCTTCCTTCCTCCCTCTCCCTTCCTTTTCCTTCTTCCCTCCTACTTCCTTCCATCTTCTTTCTTCCTTCCTCTCCCCCCCCACAGTCTTTCTTCTGTATAATGCACAAACAGCTGAAATGGAATTCAAGCTGAAACATTTTTCTAGCTTTGGAGGTCGGTAAGGATTAAAACCAATATGGGTTTCTGAATTGCTGCCTGGTGTATTGCCAGCCCATTAATTTTAAATAGGTTGCCTTAGGTCACCCATAGATGAGTCGTAAACTGATCGTTTTGTTGATCGAAAAAAACAAAAATGGCGCATATGATGTTGCCATCATTTGTTTAGTTTTTTTTAAACAAAATCTAGCATGTGGGATCAGGCAGGCACTTTTGATCGCAACTCAAAAATCCCGTTGTCGGACCTGGCACACTAATGATGCAAAAAATGAACAACCAAGAATTTTCTTTTGTTTTTTGACTCTTCTATGGCTTGCCATACACAGAACACATCAACGTGAAAAAAATGCACATGCTGTGACGTCATAGACCTTAGTGATTAGGTGTGAACCCAGCCTTGTCCTCATTAAGTGCTTTTCTCCCTATGGAGTCTCTCTTAGTTTGCATATGGGTGTATTGCAATGAGACACCCAGGGGCGGACTGACCATTTGGAAACTGCCCGAAGGCCCAGGGTCAGTAGGGGGCCCCATGAGATGCCCCTGGTACTTTTTTCATAGGCTTTTTTGAGTTTGGGCAAGGACACAGGGGCCCCATGATCCCCTATTGCCCGGGGGCCCCATTATTATTATTATTATTATACAGTATTTATAAAGCGCCAATGGTTCGTTCAGTGCTGTACATTACAAAGGGGGACAGAACATGTGACAAAACAATACCAATAGAATGCAAAACATGGGGGGATCGAGGGCCCTGCTCTTTCGAGCTTACAATCTAGGAGGGAGGGGATGGTGGCACAGGAGGAGAAAGCTGTGGGGGATGGAGTGGTAGGAAGAGTGGAGGAGGTCGGCAGGTTAGCAGGGGGTGGGGTAGGCTTCCCTGAAGAGATGGGTTTTCAGGGTGCGCCTAAAGGAGAGGAGGAATCTGATGGGTTGGGGCAGGGAGTTCCAGAGGATGGGTGACACCCTGGAGAAGTCCTGGAGGCGGGCATGGGAGGAGGAGACCAGGGAACTAAAGAGAAGGAGGTCTTGTGAGGAGCGGAGTGTGCGTGCTGGGCGGTATTTGGATATTAGGTCAGTGATGTAGTTCGGGGCAGAATGGTGGACAGCTTTGTACGTCAGTGTTAGGATTTTGAATTTGATCCATTGCGCAATCTGAAGCCAGTGGAGGGATTGGCAGAGGGGGGTGGAGGACACTGAATGGGGGCCAGTGGAGGGATTGGCAGAGGGGGGTAGCGGAGATGGAGCGGTTGGAAAGGTGAATGAGTCTGGCAGCCGTATTCAGGATGGACTGAAGCGGGGATAGCCAGCGGCGAGGCAGGCCAGTGAGGAGGGAGTTGCAGTAATCGAGTCGAGATATGATGAGGGAGTGGATGAGCTGTTTAGTGGTTTCTGGGGATAGGAACGTGCGGATTTTGGTGATATTGCGGAGGTGGAGTCTGCATGAGTTTGTTAAAGATTGGACTTGGGGCTGGAAGGATAGGTTGGAGTCCAGAATGACACCAAGTACTCTGGCCTGCGGGGCGGGTTTGATGGTGGCGTTGTTGGATGTGATAGAGAAGTCAATGGGGGGTGGTGTCCGGGCTGGGGGGAAGACAAGAAACTCGGTCTTGGAGAGGTTCAGTTTAAGGAAGTGGAGCGACATCCAATCTGATATGTCGCTCAGTAGGTGTGTGATTCGGGCGGAGACCGAGGGGGTGAGGTGGGGGGTTGAGAGATAGAGTTGTGTGTCATCGGCATAGAGGTGGTAGTTGAAGCCGTGAGAGTGTATAAGTTGTCCAAGGGAGGAGGTGAAGATGGAGAAGAGAAGGGGCCCGAGGACAGAGCCTTGAGGGACCCCAACAGAGAGGGGGAGTGAGGGGGAGGTGGTAGCATTATAGGTAACGCTGAAAGTTGTCAGTCCGCCCCTGGAGACACCCCATCTTATCCTCACCTTCTGGGTCAGCATGTAACCTCAAAATGTTGCTACCTTTCCATTGTCATTCTTATTTTATTGCCTTTTTTACTGCATTAATATCAGAGTAGAATATGTTTTCCTAATCATAAATGGGAGACCTCTAATGTTTTTGCAAGTCTTTGTAATGACCAGTTTTGCAGGCATTTGGGCAGACTTTTCCCACACACACTGGCAGCTGTAATGACCCTAATCCGTGCCCCCTTTTAAAAGAATTGCTCACAGATGCAAGCTTATGACAGCATGAATCCTTATTTCTGCAGAATGGCTCTTCAAGGAAAAACAATTCGCTGAGTAATGCACAGGTGGGTAGCAAATACAAAGCTTTCAGGCAATACAAATTTTTTTACAAAGCGCTTAAATGCCTTACTCTGATGTGAGCGTCCTTAAACCGCGGGGTCTGTTTGTTCAGCAGATGAAAGTCCTGCAACTGCTTGGCATACTAAATTTGGACACACACTGCTTGGCCTGGTTATCTTTCACAGATGTCTTCAACTGCTACATTGGCATAAAAGGGACATCTGGCACTGCAATTGAGCAGTTGAACAAAACTTAAAGGGAATGTGTAGTGGTTTTGGATATGTTATCTTTATTTGTTGATCGATGACTTAAAAATAACACATTTAAAAAAAAATCATGGTTCCCCTTTAATGCTGATGGAACACTGCAAGTCTTAGGCTGTCCTGAAGATGCCCAATCCAGCAAAACACTTCAGTACCCGGCCTTGCTCTTTGTGTTTGTTGCTACTTACTATGGCCGGAGGTAGCCTGTCTGATCTGGGGGTACATTTACAAAAAGTGACAGTTTGTCACACTGTGTTAGAGATGCAGGGATTGAGTATTCACGAGTCATGACCTAGAAATAACATTTGATAGATAATTCAGGGGTAGTGCAGGAATGTACAGGGACCAGGCTGTCATTACATTAGGATAAATAACAGTACCTGTGTCCCCGTGTCTCAGTCAGAGTCCCCCCTTACATCAGATTCCCCATCTGTTTCCCCCCTCCATCACAATCCCTAGTAGAGTACCCCCACATCAATTTTCCTCAGTAGAGTGACCCCTTACATCAGATGTCCTCATCAGTGTGCCCCTTATATTAATTTCCCCCATGACAGCGCCCCCCCTTACATACATTACCTCCATCAGAGCATTCCCTTGCATCAATTATCATCAAAGTGTCCCCATACATTGTTTGTCCCCATCAGGGTCCCCATCAGAGTCCCACCATTAATGAGGGTCCTTATCAGAGTCCCACCTTACTTCATGGTCCCCATCGGAGTGTCCACTTACATCAGGTGTTCTCATCACAGGGTCCCCCTGTATATCAACTATCTGTTGTCAGAGTGTCCCCTTACATCAGGTGTTCTCATCACAGTGTCCCCAATTATATCAACTATCTGGCGTCAGAGTGTCCCCTTATATGAACTGTCTTTATCAGAGTACCCCTTTACATCAGTCGGGCCCATCCATGTCCTTAGTTATATCAGTGGTCCCCATCAGCATGCCCCCCCTTATATTAATTGCCCCCATCAATGCCCCCCCCCTTACATCAACTGCCTCCATCAAACTGGCTTATAAATCAGTGGATGCACTCTGAGAGATCTGAGGGGCACAACTAAAATCTGGGAGGGCCTGATACTAACCTCCTGCATACTATTTGGAGTAGTCTATGCAGTGACCATGGGGCTATCCACTGGAATCCTGGGTCTAATAACTCTCTATGGTACTATATGGCAATATGCCTTTGAACCAAAGGGAACTTTATAACTTCTTCAAGTGGTGGTAGGGAAGATTTTTTATATCTTGGGACTTCTCAAGGCTGACCACATGGACCTCAATCTTACCAGATGGTTTTGGTTTCTTACATTTCACATAGTGGTGTGCAATCTAGTAGCTCACCTGATAGTATGTACTGACTACATTAGTTAGACCATCAGCCGCTTAAGGGTACTAGGCTCCTCCTATAACCCTGACTCCCTTTCTCCCTTCCCATTGGGGGTTTAGTCCCTCACTGTCTTGATCTCCCAAACTGCAGGGGTTGCCTACATGGGTTCCTCACCTATGGGCACACATCTGCACATTTAAGCCAATACATGTTCCTAAGATGTTTCCCATTGGGGGGTCTATGTCCCGCATTATCTTGATCTCCAAAATTGAAAGAGTTGGCTATATGGGTTCCTCCCTTTGGGACCCACATCTTCATGTTTAAGCCAATACATGTTCCTAAGATGTTTCCCATTTTGGGGTCTATGTCCCTCATTGTCTTGATCTCCAAAATTGAAGGAGTTGGCTATATGGGTTCCTCCCTTTGGGACCCGCATCTTCATGTTTAAGCCAATAAATGTTCCTAAGATGTCCCAGTTGGGGGTTTATGCCCCTCACTGTCTTGATCCCCAAAACTGCAGAAGCTGGCTACATGGGTTCCTCACCTTGGGACACACATCTACATATTTAAGGCAATACATGCTCCTAACATGTTTCCCATTGGGGGCTTATGTCCCTCACTGTCTTGATTCCCCGAACTTCAGGAGTTGGCCACTTGGGTTCCTTCCCTTGGGACATACAAATGCATGTTTAATCCAATAAATATACCTACGATGCTCCCTGTGCATTGATTTAGTCAAGCTGGACATCCCATAATCCCTATTACCCTATCCAAGTAATATTCCCTATTAAAATAACAAAACAAGCAAGTTCATGGACTGTTCCGTGACTGTGGATGCAAGTGTGGAAAATGCATGTTGCTTGGCTGTGCAGAGCTTAGGAGGACCTACAAAGAAAGTGTCCTTCAAGAGAGTAGCGCTACAAATGGATACAGTATTTGAGTTAGTTCCTTTTGACAACTTTATATTGCTATTGGAAGCTTGAGCTAGTTCTCATTGACAATACCTTACCCTATCTGGCTACTAGTACTAAGAGCTACTTTGACCTATGAGATGCCTACTTGGGTGCAGCCTGGAATAGCAATACATTTATCTATACACTTGGCTGGAAATCTAGGAAGGAACCAATGAATTTTCATCATAAAGATGGGCTACCATCTGACAGATAACAACTTTTCACATGTGCCTCGATCGAAAAAATCTTGTCCCATGTGTGGAATTTATGGCCATATATTGTTGACTTCAACATACTAGTTGGAGATAATTGATTTCCCATATGACTGTGGATGGTTTTTTTTGAAGTGTCATATATGCATTTTCAATTGATGTTCCTCCAAGGGTTCAATTATTTTGTCTAGAGTCATGGTTGTAAACAGCCAAAATGAAAACCCCTCTGGTGCAATATACAGGTCTATGGACATTTACTATAGTTCTGGCCTAGAGTAGTTTGAACAGGGGGCAAATATATTTGCTTCAACTGTAACTAGATACTTGTATGTGTATTATTGCTATGTTGTTTTTGTATCCACAACGTAGACTTTGAAAAACTCTTTTAATGTGTGATATACTTTTATATTGTTATAAAATAAACTTGATTTTTATCTTTATTCTCCTTCATTCTATATTTCATAATATGAGAAATGAGAAATTATATCCCACTATATGAGAAATGGGAGTTGGTTCAAAAAAGAAGGTTAGCATAAAGTCTTGTGCAGGGGCGGACTGACCATTTGGAAACTCAGGCTTTTTTGAGTTTGGCAGCATGCACAGTCACAGGGAACACCAACCTTCATAAGTTGGTGTCAGGGGCGGACTGACAACTCATGGACAATAGGGGATCATGGGGCCCCTGTGTCCTTGCCCACACTCAAAGCACACCCAAAAAAGCCTATAAAAGGTACCAGGGGCAGGGGTGGACTGACAACTCATGGAGTTCCCTGGGAAATAGGGGATCATGGGGCCCCTGTGTCCTTGCCCAAACTCAAAAACGCCTATGAAAAAGTTACCAGGGGCATCTCATGGGGCCCCCTACTGACCCCGAGCCCTCGGGCAGTGCCAGAGTTTCCAAATGGTCAGTCCGCCCCTGACCAGGGGCATTTCATGGGGCCCCCAACTGACCGTGGGCCCTTGGGCAGTGCCCGGGTGCTCAAATGGTCAGTCCGCCCCTGGTTGGTGTGCAAAAAGACATGATCCTGTGTACATCAGGAGCTGTGCAACTGGTGCTATTCTGATCAATTGCATTACCACATCTGTTATTTCATCATGGACAGAAAGTTAGAAGTTAGCAAAGGTGAAATTTGGCGTGAAACTGGTAAAATCTGCCACAGAGATGTTTGACGTGATTTGGCAAGTTTACGGCGATGCTGAAATAAGTCGTTCGAGGAGTTTTGAGTGGTATGTGTGCTTCAACGCTGACCAGCTTGCCTGTAGGACCTTCCCATGCATGGACCTTCCTCAGTCAACTGCATGCCATCATCCATTGTGAAAGGGGAACCCAAAAATGGACCTTCCAGGAAAATGAACAATTGAAAACTCCCTACCTACCAAAGCCTGCAAAGGCTTTTCAAACATAAAGATGTTCAAAAAAAAAAAAAAAGAATCTCAACCCCAGCTTTTGACACTACCAGGAGACATGGGTGATGTCACTAAGCCTCACCACTTCCTTCTGGGATAGCTGAGCACTCAAAATCCTATTAGAATAAGCCACTGAAATAGTGTGGCTAAAATAAAATAAAAATATGTTTATCTCGGCCTCAGCTTGTCAGCTTGTGAACTTCAGGGAGATATTGGTGATGTCATTGTGTCTCACCGTTGCCTCCTGGGATAGTTAAGCATTTAAAATCCTACAAGAAAATGCCCCTGCAATGGGCTGGAGCAGGGGCGGACTGACAACTCATGGGGCCCCCGTGTCCTTGCCCAAACTCAAAAAAGCCTATGAAAAAGTTACCAAGGGCATCTCATGGGGCCCCCTACTGACCCCGGGCCCTCGGGCAGTGCCCGAGTTTCCAAGTGGTCAGTCCGCCCCTGGGCTGAAGTACATTTTGAGCCTTCAGCTATTTCAGAAGCCAGTGGGGAGGCATAGGGATGTCATCTGCATGTCCCTTGTCAGATGCCAGGTGAGTTTTTTGGTTTTTTTGTAAATCGTCCTTGCAATTGACTTTGAAGAAGGCATGTGGTGGAGGGCTTCCAATAGAGAGGACCTTTCATGAAAGCCCTCCATCCCTCATAGCTGAGGTTTTCTAGCCCCCCTTCCTTCCTATTAACTTCTTTGCTGAACTCTTTCAACTTTAAGGACATCCTTGCATGCTTTGACGTATTTCAATGCCATTCATTTTGAAAAGCACCCCAATGCGCTGAGACACTGCACATGCATTACAATATACTGCAATGAAAATGCATGCATAGTACATTGCAGCAAAAAAAATTATGACATTTGTGATAATTGGGACGTTTTTGTGCATTGAAAGCCCATTGTTTTCTATGGGCTGCTTCATGCAATGCACATTAACACGTGGTATAACGAGCATTAATGTGCGTGCCTTAACAAACCTCAACAATGTATTTATGGGCCCTAAAGGGTCTCACTAGTGGCTGTGGACAACGCGGTCTCTCTTTTTCTGCACTCCTGCCAAAGTCCCCAGAAATTAATTTACTGAATGCAACAATGATAAGAGTCTCTTGTGTCATGCTCTATAAATATAATAGTTGTCATTTAGGAAACTTTGGATCTATTATTTTGTTTTATAGGCCATGTAAAAAGCATAAAACATACTTGTCCCTCAGGGAGATCTCTGGTGCCAGGTTCCCTGTTTAGGCTGTAATTTATTGCACAGTGTATTTTGATTTTCTGTTAAGGTAATGGTTTATGGGTTAAGAATACAGGTGGAAAGTCGTTTTATCATTATTATTTTTTTTTGCTTTGTTCCATTGACATATACTGAACATATATGTATACTGTACGGGCACAAATAGATATTATAAAGTAACCCATAGACCTATGTTGGCAGGGACGGACTGACCATTTGGAAACTCGGGCACTGCCCGAGGGCCAGGGGTCAGTAGGGGGCCCCATGAGATGCCGCTGGTACTTTTGTCATAGGATTTTTTGAGTTTGGGCAAGGACACAGGGGCCCCATGATCCCCTATTGCCCGGGGGCCCCATGAGTTGTCAGTCTGCCCCGGTATGTTGGTGTGTGCATGATCTGCCTTCCTTTGGGCACCAGAATGTCAGGGTACTGCCAAAAAAAGTAGGTGGATTTTGGTGAATCTGTGAATGGAGAGAAGAGGGTAAAATGAGAGGAAAGAGGAGAGGAGAGAGGTGGAAAGGGGAGGAGAGGAGTGGAGAGGGGAAAATGAGAGGGAAGAGGGGAGGAGAGGAGAGGGGAAAGCTAGAGGGAAGAGGAGAAGTGAAAAAGAGAGGAGAGGGGCTCCCTTCTCCTCTTCCCTCTTGTTTTCCCCTCTCTTCTCCTCTTCCCTCTTACTTTCCAAAGGATCTGCTTTCACCCATTGACAGAATGCTGTGTGTTGGAGAGGCTCTGACATAGCAAAGCCCTGACTCTACCAGATGACCACCAACACAGGAGAGGGCAGAGGAGAGGAGAGGAAAGAGGAGAGGGGAAAGAGAAAAGAGGGGAGGAGAAAAGAGAGGAGAGGAGAGGGGAAAATTAATAGGTAGAGGGGAGGAGAGGGAACCATGAGATCTGCTCTCACCCATTTATAGAAAGGCTCTGACATGAGGAAGCAAAGCCCTGCCTCCACCAAGATGGCCACGTAGAGGAGATGAGAAGAGAGGAGAGGAGAGGAAAGGGGAGGAGAGGGGTGGAGAGAGGAGGAGGGGAGGGAGAGGAGAGGAGAGGGGAAAATGAGAGGGAAGAGGGGAGGAGAGGGGAAAGCTAGAGGGAACAGTACAGGGGAAAACAAGAGGAGAGGTGAGGGCCTCCCTTCTCCTCTTCCCTCTTGTTTTCCCCTCTTTTCTCCTCTTCCCTCTTACTTTCCAAAGGATCTGTTCTCACCCATTGACAGAAAGCTGTGTGTTCGAGAGGCTCTGACATTGCAAAGCCCTGACTCTACCAGATGGCCACCTACACAGGAGAGGGAAGAAGAGAGGAGAGAGAAAAGAGAAAAGAGGGGAGGAGAAAAGAGGAGAGGAGAAAATGAATAGGTAGAGGGGAGGAGAGGGAATCATGGGATCTGCTCTCACCCATTCATAGAAAGGTGTGTATTCAAGAGGCTCTGACATGAGGAAGCAAAGCCCTGCCTCTACCAAGATGGCCACGTAGAGGAGAGGAGAAGGGAAGAGAGAAGAGGAGACCATGGGATCTGCTCTCATCCATTCACAGAAAGCCTTAAATTCAGAGAGGTATTGACATGAGGAAGCAAAGCCCTGCCTCTACCAAGGTGGCCACCTCCACATAGACACACAATGCAGAATAAGGTGTGGTAAGTCAGTAAAATGGGAAAAGATCAGTTGCGGGGAGAACAGAGACAATTCTGGTGACTAGACATTTGCCCTCTGTTTACCTTTTTTTGGATACAGCTTACCTCTTTAAATTTTGTTCTATGTTCCATGCACCAGCCACGTCTTCATTTCCGATCCTGCACCATCTCTCCTCTGTCTCTGTGGCACACGAGACATCGCAAACAGCATCAAATCATGTACACAGAATGTTTTATTTAATGTCATCCTCCGAGACCTCCACATTATGACGGTTTAAATGGAGGCATTTCATAAAATATTAACTTAAAAACTACTGTTTAAGTTTGCCGAATTGGAGTGTTTCTGTTTTAGCCACCAGGGGATGATGAAAATGAGACCCGGCCGACCGTGGGATGGAAGACGAGCGTTCCAATTACACGCCATCCTAATCATAAAGACATTGACTCACGTATATCAATCTGTCATTTTTATGGCTTTCATTTCAGCCTTTTCTCTATTAATCTTTTATTATTTTAGTTTAAATGGTACAATTCTCACAGGACGTGCTGATTACCTTATGTAATTCCACCGCGCTTACATTGTAGCAAGCACTCCCCTGCTCCTTGTAGCAAGTCATACTAATCTATTTCCCAGTGGTTCCATTTTCCCCGGTAGCATCGGGGAGTGGGGGCTCATGCTGCCTCTTGGTATTGTACACTTCAGGTCTTGAGTACGATGAGATTTTCAATAATAAAAGACATTTTGGGCATGCTAAAGGAGAAAATATATTTAGAGCAAACTAAAGAGGGATTCCAGGCATTAATAAGGGGTATATAACAAAAATGTTGTTGCCAATTTGCTTGACCCAATCCCATGATTTTTTTTTTTTTTTTTTTTAATTTAAATATTTATTAAATTTTTCATGTTAATACAAAAACCCCAAAAAGGGAAATAATTCTCATACAAATAGACATTTATAACATTTCTACCTTTCCCTTACTAAAAAAACTCTTTTCTTTCCCATCCCACTACCCCCCCTTCCCGCCCCTCATCCCCCCTCCTCCCCCTCTGCAGACTCTAGCCCATTTTACTCTCTTGAGGCTTATTAATTTTTTGCTAACACCCTAGTTCATATTTTCCTATATTTCTCTTTCAATCCTGCTCTTTCCCACTTTTCCCATCTCCTAAAATACACTCTCATCCTATCTTCCTGCATATGATATGATCTTTCCATTCTACCTATCTGGTTTACTCTATTAATCCAGTCTTCCTCCTTCGGTATCTCAGCTTTCCGCCAAAACTTGGGTATCAACCCTTTCGCCGCATTCAAGAAGTACCAAATACCTGAATCTTTATATTTATTTACAGATGTCTCCACGTTGTGTAGGAGGCACGTCGTTGGGTCTAACCCTATGTCAATTTCAGTTATTTCTTTAATCAATTTGACTATTATCTTCCAAAAAGCCTGGATTTTCGGACATTCCCACCATATGTGAAACACCGTGCCCATCTCTCCACATCCTCTCCAACACATGTTTGAATTTTCCCCATTCATTTTGTGCTCTACACTCGGTGTAATGTGCCATCGTGTCACACACTTATAATTAACCTCAACCTCTCTCATACTAACATTATCGTGTATCAATCTAAACATCTTTCTCTGTCTATCCTCATCAAGCCCAACTCCCATATCTCTTTCCCATTTTGTGATAAAAATTAACTTTGTGTTTGTGTCTAATTCTGTGAGTATTCTATACACTTTTGAAACACCGTGCTTCCCATCCCTTCGTGTCTCTAACAGCCTTTCGAACATATTCCACTCCTGTTTTATTCTCAGGGGTTTCGGTAGATTTCCAATAAAACATTTCAATTGATGATACTTCCACTCATCTATTCTAATAAAAATATCTCCCTTCTTCTCTATTAAATCTTTAAGGGGTCCCAATTCCCCCTCCACCAAAACATCTCTCAGTTGGGTATCCTCCTTTCTAAACCATCTCCCTGATATCTTATTCTTTCCCGGGGGAAAGTACTCAGTATTTGTGAGAGGCATTAATATAGAATTAAATTCCCATTTCATGTTTTTGTGTAAATTGTCCCATACCCTAAGAACATTTAAAGTGTAGATACTTGTGCTTTCTTTAATTCCCCTAAATTGTGGTGGAACCCATATCATCTAGTTCAATCTAATGCCACTAAGATCATTTTCAATTGTTACCCAACTTTTTCCCTTATGGTTAAATGTCCAGTCATATATTCTTGCTAAAACCACTGCTTTATAGTATCTCTTGACATCTGGTAGACCCAATCCCCCTTTCTCTTTAGTCCTACTCAATGTTTCATATGCTATGCTGGGTTTTTTATTCTTCCATATGTATCTTGTTAACATTTTTTTCATTATTTTAAAGAAGGCTTCTGGAATTTTAATTGGTACCATTTGAAATCTATACAATATTTTAGGCATAATTACCATTTTGACTAGGTTTATACGTCCTATCCAGGATGGATTTCCTCCTTCTAGTCTTTTTAAATCTTCCCTGATCTCATTTATCAAAGAGATATAGTTTAATCTATACAAATGCTTAGATGAGGCAGTGAGTTTTATTCCTAGGTATTTTATCTCTTTTTCTCTCCATATAAAGGGGAATTCTTTTTGTAGTTTTTCTTTTTCATTCTTTGATATATTAATATTCAGGATCTCTGTTTTCGTTGGATTAATTTTTAAATTTGATAGTTCACCGTACTCCTTCAGAATCTTCATTATATTTGGGAGAGTTATTCGGGGATTTCCCACATAGAACAATAAGTCGTCCGCAAAGGCCGCTACTCTATGTTCTATGGATTCTATCTGGATTCCCTTTACCGATCCACTATTTCTTATTATTGACAACAGAGGTTCGAGTGACAATACATATAGTAAAGGGGACAGTGGGCAGCCCTGTCTTGTACCATTAGACATTCCAATGGGTTCTGATCTCTCCCCATTTACCGTGATGATTGCAGTAGGCTCCCTATATAATTTACTTATCCACTCTCGCATTCTATCACCTATCCCCAGCACTTTTAAGTTGTCCATCATAAAGCCCCAGTCCACTCTATCAAATGCCTTCTCTTCCAATCCCATGATTTAACCAAAAGACCACCCTGGTGTCAAACTCACAATGGTATGCCAATATAAAACACAACATTTACAACATACACAACATATACAACATTTTTTTCATATATAAACAAATAAGTACAATTTTCACCATTTTTTTATCCATTTTCAATCTCAGTGTCGCTGATCCCCTTTCTCTTTTGGTCACTTTCTATCTACATTCACTTACTCCAGTGTTGACTGAATATCATTGCTCTTGACTATTTTCCTGATGGTGAATTTGTTGGGGTTGCAACAGCATGTTCTATATACAATAATAATATATGTGAAAGTGTTATCCAAAGAAACAAAAAATCAAACAACAATAGTGAAGTCCAATCATCAATTAGAATAAGTCGATGACGAAACGCGTCAAAGGAAGTGACGTCAAGAGTAGGACAGAGTAGGACTGGCCATAGAGGGATTACTTTGACGCAGTTGGCCAGCTTAAGCATGTATTGCAATATATAGGAAGTGACGTCAAGACGCACACCGGAACCGGAAGTTGACTGGCGGCCATTTTGGAGAAGGGAAACGATCGCAGTGTGACTACTTGGACGTTTTCCTGGATGGCTGTGAGGTTTCCTTCACTATAATTAAGCGATTTTAAAGGCTATTTGATGTGAGCAGTTTTAATAAAGGTCATATTTTTATGTGATTGGCGGTATCACACTATTATTGTCCCTCATGTTTTGTCTCTGGATGGAGTGAAGTGCTTGGTGATACTTGGAGTACTGTGACTGAGGAATCCAGGGAGTACTGTGGAGATCATTTACGCTTGGGGAAGATCTGCAGGAGAGCTATCCTGTTCAGCTGTTGGATTATTATGGGCATGCTTTATTGGGATTGTTGGTATATACATCGGGGATATCTCTGGAAGAATTGATTTGATTATTTTCTACAGCCTAAATTATTTTTCACTGTGAAGAAATAGGGAAGCTAGGGTTAATAGATGATGGAATAATTGATGATTGGACTTCACTATTGTTGTTTGATTTTTTGTTTCTTTGGATAACACTTTCACATATATTATTTTGTACACCTTCAGGGGAGGGTGTTGATTGTGTTGTGGGGGAGTCTTAGTTGTATTTTTGGAGGTGGTTTTTGATTTGAATATGTTCTATATACAGTATTGTGTGTTAATATCACTTGACCAGTAGATGGCACTGTACACTAAGGTTACCAGTTGTGCATATCTGTAAACTTGTTGGTTCTTTCTCTTCTCTCTCTCTCTCTCTTCAAAACTAAGATGTCTGCTGTTACAGTTTGCTGAAATGTTTTGTATGTTTGCAACTTAAGCCACACAAGTAAACCAAGTTCTGCCTCATCACAAGCAACTAGTGTCTTCTCTAACACATAACCAACAGAATTATGCCTGGGTACTGTAGTCAACTGTAGTCCTTACCAGGGACGCACATAAGAGGGTGACAATACAATTTTCACCCCAAAACCGTAAGTGCCTGAACAAGTTCCTTCCTGGCTGGACCAGCAAAAATGACTATAAGTGGGGAAGTCAGTGCTTTAAAAAAAAAGTCACCAGGCAAATTAAATTTTGTAAAAAATTGTTTTTGGACTGGTGCCTGTTCTTCAGGGCAGAGCCAATCACCATGGCTTTTTTTGACAACTGTTAGCCAAGAAAATTTGCATATTTAATGTAAATATATGGCTACCATTGATTTAGATGGGTTTGGCATCCAAATGTCTTTGAAGTTTGCCGAAGCCTGCTTGAACCGAACAGTTCAGGCCACGGACGGACTGACCATTTGGAAACTCAGGCACTGCCTGAGGGCCCAGGGTCAGTAGGGGGCCCCATGAGATGCCCCTGGTACCTTTTTCATAGGCTTTTTTGAGTTTGGGCAAGGACACATGGGCCCCATGATCCCCTATTGCCCGGGGGCCCCATGAGTTTTCAATCTGCCCCTGCCTGGTACCTTTTTCATAGGCTTTTTTTGAGTTTGGGAAAGGACACAGGGGCCCCATGATCCCCTATTGCCCGGGGGCCCCATGAGTTGTCAGTCCCTGGTTCAGGCAGTTTGGCTCATCCGTAGTTATGATGTAAGCTGCAGATTAAAAATAATAATTATACAAATTAAATAATATAAAATTACTATAAAAATAAAATAATAATAAAAACAACACTTGAAATATATCTAAAGCAAGCTCCAGCTTAAAAAAAATAATAACATTAAAAATGATCTAAAAAAAGAAAAAAAAATAGCTTTTGTTGAAATACTTACCTAAACCCTTTGCATGTAGTAATTCAATCTCACCACTAGATTTTTTTTTATTATCACGTTATATAATACATTGAAACCTTAAAGTGATTCTAAAGGTTTATTTTTTTAAAGAAAAAATAACAAACATGTCTATACTTATTTGCACTGTGTAATGGTTTTTCACAGAGCAGCCCAGATCCTCCTCTTCTCTGGTTCCCCACTGGCGGTCCTAGCCCCTCCCTCCTGTCGGGTGCACACACCCACAGCAAGCAGCTTGCAATAAGAGCACCCACTGTTCCG
Organism: Staurois parvus; assembly: GCF_062004578.1. Taxonomy (NCBI): domain Eukaryota; kingdom Metazoa; phylum Chordata; class Amphibia; order Anura; family Ranidae; genus Staurois; species Staurois parvus. The sequence continues at coordinate 7,861,763 of NW_028317891.1, forward strand.
TGTGTCCATTCAAACACGGAGCAGAGGCTCAGCCCCCCATCTCTTCTCATTGGCTCACTGGCTGTGATCGACAGCAGTGGGAACCAATGGCTCTTACTTCTGTCTCAGCCATTGAGAAGAGGGAGTCCCGTGTAAGCCCAGACTCCAGTGCACATCACTGGATTGAGAGGGGGCTTAGGTTTTTATTGGGAGGGCTGATGCACAGAGAAGGTTTTTCCCCTTCATGCATAGAATGCCTGAAGGTAAAAAAACCTTCAGTCTTTAGAACCATTTTAAATTGTAGCCCTCTGACAACAGCAATAAATTCAGATTCAGAATGCCATTGAGAATACTTTAATAATCCCAAAGGGAAATTACTAAATACACGCTTACATATACTTATATATTATATATAATACACATATTATAATACTTCTATTATACACATACTGTATATGCACCAATTTACATACATACATTCATACCAATAAAATGTAAGCAATAGCCTATGAATGTCATCAGTTTTCCAGGTTGAATAATAGCCAACACCATTCAGTCCCAGGGGCAGACTGACAACTCATGGTGCCCCCGAGCAATAGGGGATCATGGGGCCCCTGTGTCCTTGCCCAAACTCAAAAACGCCTATGAAAAAGGTACCAGGGGCATCTCATGGGGCCCGCTACTGACTCCGGGCCCTCGGGCAGTGCCCAAGTCTCCAAATGGTCAGTCCGCCCCTGTGTCTACTTCTTCTGAACCTATGGACCCACCCCCAGGGGATGTACAATCAAAGTAGCCTCTATTATATGTAGAACTGCACTCAAACATATTCCCATGAGCAACATTTAGTGCAAGAGTAAGGATCACCCACAGCTGTGACCACCAGAGAAGAAAAAAAAGTAGCCATCACATCATCAGACTGCGGGATTAAAGGCAGTGCCCAATGGGCCAGTAGTTAGCACTTTACTGCTTGGGTCCAAGGTTTGAATCCTGGCCAGGATACAATCTGCATTGGATTTGCCTGTATCCCTGTGCCCCTGTGGTTATTTTTCATACATTCCGGTTTCTTCCTAAGAAGGATGAGTGGTTAGAGATCTTTTGTCTAATATGGCTCCAGTGCTGTCTGTCCCAACCAGGATTTCTTGAGGAGAGAAGTGGAACAAGGATCTGCTGCCAACAATAATGTCCACAACTACCACCAATGTGAGGGGATGCTAAAGTTCTGCTGTTCATGTTTCTTTTCTGCCCATTATTATTATTTGTTTATGTGATGACTTTAACTTATTACTTTTAAATTATAAATTGATATATTATTTTATACAATATAATAATATATTTTTAGCGTATTGGGGGAAGTTAAACCCGAAACCAAAAATGTAATGTGATGGCTGTATTCATTTTAGTCTTTTTCTCTTTTTTTTCCTGTTTATTTTCACCTGCTGATCCTGTCATTTACACAATTCCTGTCCTAGGGTATCTCCACTATTGATGAAGGAGCAATGGAGACACCTTTGGACAGCAGCATTGTGTCAGTTAGTTAGATGGGATTTAAATGGACTTGAGCAACAAATCAAAGCTGAACTCCAGATAACACTTTACAGTTACAGCAACTTTTTTTTTTTTTTTTTTTTGGGGGAGGGGTTAAATAAATGAATAAAAGCTGACCATTGTAAGCACCCCATCAGTGGTAAATGGTTTTCCTCAACCAGGGAAGGACTAACAATGCATGGGGCCCCCAGGCAATAGGGCATCATGGGGCCACTGTGTCCTTACCCAAACTCAAAAAAGCCTATGAAAAAGGTACCAGGGGCATCTCATGGGGCCCCCTACTGACTTCAGGCCCTTGGGCAGTGCCCGAGTTTCCAAATGGTCAGTCCACCCCTGGTCTCAACCCTCCAACTGCTAAAAAAAATAACACACACTGAGAGGATCACCTGGTAAAAGTAAAGAAAAAAAATACCTAACAATGGAAACTAATACAGCCCATTTAATAACTGGTAAGCTGCATATAATACATTGTTTTTGGGTTTAATACCACTTAAAATACACCCCATTCTACTGTATATTTTTTATTTAAAAGTCTCTACAACATACTGATTTTACACATTTACCATGAGCTGCCGATGTATTCATATTGGTGGAGGCTTTCCCTAAGATCTGAAAACTATTTCAAGGATTTCTCAATGGAAAAAAAAAAGGTTGAAAAAGTCTGCTTTGGTGTGTGTATGCATGTAACATAGGGACTTTTAATTGTAAGCTCTGCGGCAGCAGGGATTGATGTGAATATACATGTAGCGCACCTCTTAAGGAGCGGCTGGTGAACTTGGTCCTATACCCCAGTTGGAGCACACACAGCCAATCACACAGCATTTGCTTCACGTTTCCACTGGCTCAAAGGAACAGTCTAGGGGAGTCTTTTTTAGGCTTTATTGGAACATAGAACTTAGATGGGAATGAGGGAAGCATGGGATACCCCAAAACTGAAGAACTGGATAATGTGAGGACTCTTTAATAACGAAACATGGGATTAATGAAAAAAAATATACTCAACTACGTGGGTGCAGAATTAGTTTGAAGCTGCATTTGTCCCCTGTGGGCTCCAGACCGAGAACTGAGATATCAAACATGGATGTTCACTCGGTCTTCAGGCTGCAATGAGCTGGTGACTGTCAGTCTCCGACTCTCTGCTCTGCCCCTCCAGTGCTCACTGGAGTGCTGGGCTATGCAGAGGGTAGGAGCAGCCGGCTCAGGCTTTCAGTGGCTTGCTGAGTGGCTAAACCAGCTGCTGCTCCAGGCTTCTGGGTGGATCCCGACTGTAGAGTTGGGAATTTTCCCAAGCCTGGAACGGCTCTGTGACATCAGTCGACGGCAGTCTTTAGCCCATTGTCGGCTGAAAATGGGTCACAGAAGTGCAGAATGAACTGCACTCCTGTGAACCACAGAACTATAGCCAAAAAACTGTGGTTATACTTTCCCTTTACCTGTCTTGGTGAGCTGTGAAAAGGGAATGACCTACAGAATCTCTATGGTGAATGTGACAATGATTCCTTCTAGAGACTGACAGCTATGTATAGTCACTGGCCTTCCAGCACTGGGGTCATCTACTCACACAGCCACAGGACCATTGGTTGCCTCCTGACAATATCCACCAGACTCTTCTCAGTGAGGGAGATGTAGACTCACACCACTATAGAACAGCAGGACTCTTTCCCACCAACTTCCTCCTGGCTATCTTGAGGCTACGTTCACACTAGCGTTGTGTGCAGGTGGCAGAGAGGCGTTTGGGAAGCGTTTTTACCACTTCCCAAATGCCTCTGACAATTCTGCACATTACAGCACATGGTGCTGTTCTAACAGGAGCGTTTACATCGCGTCGCATTGCGTCGCAGCAAAACGGACGCCTCTGGTCGAGTCAGGAGGCGTTGAACCCTCCTATTCTCGTCTATGGTGCCGCTCTGCAAATGCCCGGCTGGCGTTTGCGGTGCGGTTGCGACGCGGTTGCGGGGCATTTGCGGAGCGGTAACAACACTCAAACTGTATTATAGGCGTTTGTGGGGCGTTATTAACGCTCGGCAAATGCCTAGCAACCGTCGCTAAACCGTGCATGCGGCGTTTGCCGAGCGTTAAAAAATGCTCCGCAAACGTCGGACCAACGATTGCCAAACGCTATAGGGGCGTTTGGCAAGCGTTGGTAAAACAGCCAAGTGTGAACAAGCCCTGAATGAGCTCCTCCAGACCCAACTTCATTCTAGGCCTTCAAGCTTGTGAATGGGCCCCCCAGCTAAGACTATCTGGGACCTCCACGCCTTCCTGATGACTCCTTTTAGCACAGGGGTCTCCTCCAGCAGGATTGGACCCAGGAACTTTGCACCTCCTACCTCAGGCCTGGGACTATTTAAGGGCTCTCCATCCACCTACTGGGCACACCTCCCCAGGAATTAGCTGGAGTCCCATACTGTGAATATTCAGGCTGCCCACTCTGTTCTCCCTCCATTATAAGTCTAGAATTCTCTAGGATACAAGGGGAAGTAATCAGAGCACCAACCTGTGAGACACGGAGCAGCCCAAAATAATCAACCCCTGCTCTACTAATTACAGAGGAGCCAACTAAATTTTACGTAGCAGCCTACGCTACACCAGTAGGGTGCTACAATATGTAAGAGCTCTGCATAAATTTCCAGCATAATATACATAAAAATGCCTGTAAAAAATACTTGAATCTTTTTTCTGTTATATTTGTTATATGACATTTTAGTGATTGCTTTGCAATCTCTTTTAAGTTCTACTTTGTTATATAATCTAGTTCTATTTGAAACTCTCGATGAAGCCTCAGGGTAAACAGAATACAGTCCATACATTTATCTTCTTTAAAGCAAAACCTTGGCCATAGCACATACCTGAATCAACAGATCCTAGCGAGACTGTATTTTAAAACATTACATCAGGGAAGGTCAAACATTGTCTCAGAATAATTGTTGTCATGGAAAGCCATAAACGCCAATTATATTATAGACCATTCAGAGATTTTGCAAACAAGTTACCATTGACTTCTTATAGCAGTGTCTGGGGCTCGTTATCTCTCATATTTATTACATAAAAGCAAGTTGAATTGAAAGAGCTCTGCTGACCTCTAATTGTGTCTGAATTGGCAGCAAAACCTCACACTAAGGCAAATCAGGAAAACAATAAAAATGCATTCTATTCAGAAAATATACAATACTTACTGTTATTGTGCTCAATTGCTTTTAACCTCCCTACTGCCGCGCCATTGTAAAAAAAATGATGGACAGGTGGGCTCGATGGACTGTTGCCTGCCAGATGACAACTTACTAATGGTGCTTAAACTGGAGATCCAGTCGATGAGTGGGGAAAAAAAAGGTTCCAACTGATTTAGGTGCAATTTTTGCTTAGAAAGTTTTATTTTGCAGAATCATGTACATTTATTTATTGCAGGTACTTATATAGCGCCGTCAATTTACGCAGCGCTTTCCATATACAGTTGTGTTCAAAATAATAGCAGTCAGACATCACTAACCGGATCAATCCCTGTTTTTGGTGGAAATGATATTTCTACATGGCAAATAATTTATTGCAGGTGTAGCAGACCCAACAGTCATGACATGCATGCAGCTGATTCTGTGTCATTGAATCACTCATTGAAAGGGGCATGTTCAAAATAATAGCAGTGTGGAGTTCTATTAGTGAGGTCATTCATTCTTTGAAAAACAGGTGGCAATTATTGCCCTTATTTAAGGAAGGAAGGCAGCAAATGTTGGACATGCTGGTTACAGTGCATTTCTCTCTGAAATTCTGAGGAAAATGGGTCGTTCCAGACATTGTTCAGAAGAACAGCGTACCTTGATTAAAAAGTTGATTGGAGAGGGGGAAACATATAAAGAAGTGCCGAAAATGATCGGCTGCTCAGCTAAAGTGATCACAAATGCTTTAAAATGGCAACCAAAACCTGAAAGACGTGGAAGAAAGCGAAAGACTACCATTGGAATGGATAGAAGAATAGCCAAAATGGCGCGGACTCAGCCAACAATCAGCTCCAGGAAGATGAAAGAAGGTGTGACGTTCCCTGTGAGGACTGTTACAATTAGAAGACGCCTATGTGAAGCCAAGCTATCTGCAAGAAGCCCCCGCAAAGTCCCACTGTTGGAAAAAAGACGTGTGCTGAAGAGGTTACAATCTGCCAAAGAGCACATTGACGGCCTAAAGAGAAATGGCGCAACATTTTGTGGACTGATGAAAGTAAGATTGTTCTTTTTGGGTCTAGTGGGTGGAGACAGTTTGTCAGACGACCCCCAAACACTGAATTCAAGCCACAGTACACTGTGAAGACAGTGAAGCATGGTGGTGCAAGCATCATGATATGGGGATGTTTCTCATACTACGGTGTTGGGCCTATTTATCGCATACCAGGGATCATGGATCAGTTTGAATACATCAGAATACTTGAAGAGGTCATGCTGCCTTATGCTGAAGAGGAAATGCCCTTGAAATGGGTGTTCCAACAATACAACGACCCCAAACACACCAGTAAAGGTGCAACATCTTGGTTCCAGACCAACAAGATTGACGTTATGGAGTGGCCAGATTTTGAGCTTTATTCACTTTTTTCAACACACTGCTATTATTTTGAACACAACTGTATATTGTACATTCACATCAGTCCCTGAACCTCAAGGGGCGTACAATCTAAGATGGGCAGAATGTGTTGCCAATGGCTGTCAGCAGCGTCTCCCAGTGCAAAGATGCCAAGGTATTACATGCACTGAACTCAGACATACGGAGATGATTTAGATGTTTGGCACTCATTTCATGAATCTTCTGCAGGATCCCCCAGAGGAAGTCACGTGACCGAGTGATGAAACATGTTGGAGTGGAGCTTTGGGTGACGTCATTGCGCACATCGTGTATCCCGAAGTAAGGCTTTTTTTATGATTGTGCATGAGCCATGGATGTCCCTGTGTATATGGTGTGAAGCTTTGCCATCTAAGTGCACAGATATAATGTGAGTGCTCATGCACAATTATGAAAAACTCCTAACTTTTGGGTACAATGTGCGCAATGACGTCACCTAATACTTTGCCCATGTTTAGCACTCATTTCATGAATCTTCCACAGGATCCCCCAGAGGAAGTCACATGACCGAGTGATGAAACACGTTGGAGTGGAGCTTTGGGTGACATCATTGCGCACATCATGTATCCCGAAGTAAGGTGTTTTTTATGATTGTGCATGAGCCATGGATGTCCCTGTGTATATGGTGCTAAGCTTTGCCATCTAAGTGCACAGATATAATGTGAGAGCTCATGCACAATCATGAAAAACTCCTAACTTCTGGGTACAATGTGCACAATGACGTCACCTAATACTTTGCCCATGTTTAGCACTCATTTCATGAATCTTCCGCAGGAACCTCCTGAGGAAATAATATAACAAAGTGATAAAAAGCATTGGGGCAGAGCTTTTGGTGTTGTCTTCACGCACATCATGTACCCAGAAGTGAGGAGTTTTTTTATGACTGTGCATGAGACACGGATGCTTCTGTGTATATGGTGTGAAGATTTGTCATCTAAGTGCATGGATGTAAAGTGCAATACAGTATATAATGCAAATGCTTTTACTGGGTTTTGTCTGTAATAAAGTGTTTTTAAACTGTAAAGCACTATTGGAGTTTTTGTCTTTTTCTATGCTTTTGGCCCTGAGGAACGAAGGAGGGGAATGAGGAGAGATACAAGAAGCAGTGATCTAACGAAAAAAAATGAAAAAAAAAACAAACAAACCCACAAAAACAAACAAACAAAAAAAAATGGATGGATGCAATGGACCACTCAGTCTTTTTCTGCCGTCACTTTTCTATGTTTCTATCTAGGGACCCTGCTATATTTAAAGGGGAAAACACTATGTAGGACCTACTGTAATATAGAGGTCATACAAAGGAGGTGAGAGCACAACTGGTGTTAATGCACTGCATGAAGGTAGAAGGCGGCACAACTACGATGGTGTTGGAAACATAACCTGGAGCGAATAAAAGGTTGTAAACGAGTGCTGGGTGGAACAGATATTGGTGAGTGATAAGAAGCTGCTAGCATAAAAGGCGAAACCTCAAAGACCTCCTCATAAAATACATGAACATAAAATATGCAGCGCTAAAAATTGAATAATAAAATTGATAGTAAAATGTACATGATATACGTGTGCAAATAAGCAACAAAACTTAGTGCTGAAACCAATGATGAAAAGCGATAACAGATATCCTGAAGAAAAAAAGGTGCAAATAGTGACAATGGTGCCAAAGTCAGTCTATCCGGCGGTATTGCAGTCATTCTGTCATTGGAAATTTGGGATGAGTCCTTTTGCAGTAAAAAGACGTCATTTAATAGTGACAATATTGGGGTTGTGATGGTGATCAACAACATTTCTGGGTTGTCCTCACTGGTCATCAGGCTCCTGCAGCATTTGATGCTAGGCTGTCTACAGTTGGATACGTTTATTCATATAATTCAGCTACCTGGGATTTCTAACACATTAGCCTTTGTTTTGTTCTTGGATTCAATGGGACAAGCTCCTGTGTTGGTGTCAGGAGTGGAGGCACATTGGGTTCCTTGTTCTTTGTGGCTCTGAAGGCTTGCTTTGAAGCCACCGCAGGACTACTCTGGAGATCAGCGATTGTTCGGTCTTACTGTTCTATGGAATGGAAGGGATGGTTTGACTTGTTGAATATGGTGTGAGGTGGTATTGTGAGAACAGACTAGAAAGTCTTCATTTTGCTATTTGCAAATTCGATAAAAATGTCTTGGTGTCCTCCATAGACGACAGGCTGGCAGCTTGTCATTTTAATTCAAGTTGTCAGGGTATAAGGACTACATGACAAAACTGAAAGTTTGGGAAGCGTTAACCACTTCTTGACCGCGCTGTAGCCGAATGACGGTTACAGCATGGTCATCCAGTTCTGGGAGGGCGTCATATGGGGGTTTATTTACTAAAGTTGGAGAATCCAAAATCAGACTCCCTTCTGCATAGAAACCAATCAGCTTTCAGGTTTCATTGCCAAAGCTTCATTGAACAAACTGAGGTTAGAAGCTGATTGGTTTCTATGCAGAAGGGAGTCTGATTTTGGACTCTCCAGCTTTAGTAAATAAACCCCATGATGTCCTCCCAGAACGTGCCTCCCCGGTGCGCACTCGGCACTGGCTGTGATTGCTGTGTCTTTCGGACACAGTTGATCACATGAAACAGAAAAGGGCCAATCACAGATGCCTTTTACCATGTGATTAGCTGTGCCCAATCACAGCTGATCACCATGTAAACGCACTTGCCGTTTATTGGACGTACTTTCCTCACGCTGTCACAGGATGAGGAAAGTACTGCCGATAACCGGCAACTGTGAAATGATTCAACAACACTGATAATCAGGGACCTGATTATCAGAGCCCTGATTATCAGTGCTGCCCATCAGTGCTGGCAATTTGTGCCCATCAGTGCTGCCTGTTAGTGCCCATCAGTATTGCATATCAGTGCAACCTCATCAATGCCCACCAGTGCTGCCTCATCAGTGCTGGCAATTTGTGCCCATCAGTGCTGCCTGTTAGTGTCCATAAGTATAGCATATCAGTGCAGCCTCATCAATGCCCACCAGTGCTGCCTCATCAGTGCTTATCAGTGCAGCCTCATCAGTGCCTCCCAGGAGCGGACTGACAACTCATGGGGCCCCTGGGCAATAGGGGATCATGGGGCCCCTGTGTCCTTGCCCAAACTCAAAAAAGCCTATGAAAAAGGTACCAGGGGCATCACATGGGGCCCCCTACTGACCCCAGGCCCTCGGGCAGTGCCCGAGTTTCCAAATGGTCAGTCCTCCCCTGGTGCCTCCTCATCAATGTCCACCAGTGCCATTTCATCAGTGTAGCCTATCAGTGTCCATCAATGCAGCCTCATCAGTGCCTTGATTATCATTGCAGCTCCATCAGTGCAGCCTATCGGTGTATCCTCATCAGTGCCCATCAATGCAGCCTCATTAGTTCCCATCAGTGCAGCCTCATAATTTCTCTATTTGTGTGATAAAAACTTCATATGGGTACAGTGTTGCATGACCGTGCAATTGTCATTCAAAGTGTGACAGCACTGAAAGCTGAAAATTGGCCTGGACAGGAAGGGGGTGAAAGTGTCCGGACAGGAAGGGGGTGAAAGTGTCCAGTAGACAAGTGGTTAAAAATGATATAGGATGGGTCCAAGGAATCCAAATTTTCACCTCCCTGCATCATTTGCAATTTTGAGTAATATTTAAGCCCAGTTGATATTTCTGGTTAACAGGCAACTTTATTCAAGGCAAAATTTAAAGTTGTCACCTTGGGAGCTCTGCATGTGAATTACAAAGTTCAGGCATGTCCAAAGTCCGGCCCGCGGGCCATTTACGGCTCGGGGGTTGGTTTAATACGGCCCTCCAACAGCCCTCCCTGCTCTGTGTAATGTGGCCCTCCCACGGCCCTCCCTTCTATGGCAGACAGTCTTCTGCTTGAGAGCAGAGGGCAGTGCGCATGCCTGACTGCGGCGCGTTCTCCCTGGTCTGTGTAAATGCGGCTGTCGCACAGCCCTCCCTTCTGTGGCAGACAGTCTTCTGCTTGAGAGCAGTGCGCATGCGTGACTGCGCCGCGCTGGGAGCGACAGAGGGCGGTGACGTCAGGGCCGGGCTTCCAGCGTGAAGTGTGTTTCTCTTCCCCTCCCGGCTGCCGAGCAGAGACTTCAGCTCCAGCTGCCTTTTTCACCCTTCACATTAGTGCAGGTAAGTTTTTAAATTTATTTTCAATACATTGTGAAAACTCAGCTGTCAGTTGATCTTAATGTTATGAAATGAAAAGTATGTCGTTTGCAATTAACTTGGCATAAAATAATTTATTTGCATTTAATTGTAATGGTTCAAAGAATGTTCGGAAAAATGTTCGGCCCTCCACCATGTTCACTTCATCCAATCTGGCCCTCTTTGAAAAAAGTTTGGACACCCCTGACATAGTTGGTCCTTCTAATTGACAAAATGGGACCCTTTTGGTAAAGGAGGGGATCATCAAGGTCAGTTCTAGTAGCTTATGACTTGAACATTCTAAGGAAGACCAGTGTGTCCTAAATGTGACCAAATGTATTCAACCTATGGAGCTGCTGCGATAAATCACATTAGGAGGAATAAGTCCAATAGATATAAAAATGTACCTTAGGCCCCTTTCACACGGGTGTTCCATATGTCCCTTTTTCATCTGTCAGTTTACTAATGAAAAACAGACACTCATGTATTTATATGTACTAGCGGATGTAAACGGATGATCATTTGTTTACATCTGTTAATGTCCACATCTGTTAACATACTTTTTTGAATGGAAGAAAACCCTATTTTTCTTCTATTGAAAAAAAAAAACAGAGCGGCTAAAAAATGGATGTAAATGGACGAAAATGAATGTAAACGGATGAAAAATGGTAAAAGTATGTAAATAGACAAAAACGGATGTAAACAGTTGAAAAACAGATGTAAACAGATGAAACATGGACAAAAATGGACGAAAAACAAATGTAAACTGATGAAAAACTAATGAAAACTGATGTGAACTGATGAAAAACTGATGTGAACTGATGTAAACTGATGTAAAACTGATGTGAACTGATCCATTTTTTCTTGGAAAAAACGTGACAGAACCGATGAAAAAAAGAGAACGCCCATGTGAAAGGACCCTTATCCTTTATTTGGTAGGCCTTAGCTAGGATCTGGATTACTGCTCTTGTTTCTCTATAGCACTTTAGTTTACCACAGTCCAAGGTTTTGACCATAAGGATATAGTACTGTGCATATTGCTTTTTGTTAGAGGGATACTGCTTGTCCCATCTAGATTTTGGGACACTTCTAAGTGTTCTGGGGTGCATGTCAAGTTGACATTTGGACCCAATAGCAGACAACTCGGCCTTCTGTGGAACATGGTAACTGTGAGATGGGTCAGGATACCCAGGATGGTATGGGTGAAGCCCGAGGTGTATTGTTTTTTTCTGCTTTGATAGGTCTCTTGACAATTTAAGTGCCGCATGTGGATGGGAACACTTTAGGTATCTGGTCCATGGGGAAGCTCATTCAAGACATACAGTTTGATTTTTTTCCTTTCACTGTTCCATTTGTTTTGGTTTGATATTGTGGCCCACAATTCCTGTCCCTTATAAGTTATGAAAGAGGTTAGTAATTCGGAACAGTGGTTTGATCTTTAGATATCAGGAGTTGGAGGTTGACACTTGGCAATATGGGGATGGGGTGCATCTTAATGCAACTGGGACCAACATGTGGTTTCTTGGGCTACAGAACAGCATCAAGAAAGCTTTTAGGGTTTGGAGGGGCAAATAAGCGTGAGGGTTTATGCTTGAGCACTGTGGTAGTTTGGAGTCTTTGAAGTGGGTCAGATCGGTGATAGCATGAAATGATTGGGAACCCATCTTCAGTACAGCAGCCACTATTTCATTATGGTCAACTGGAAGTGACCTGTGATTTTATGAATCAGGATGTAAGATTGTCCCCTAGGTAGTGTGTTGGCAGGTGGAGGTCTGCCTTCCGCGTGGCCATAGTGAGCAGCCGAGCTGACCCTCGACGTAAAAATGACCTTCAGGGCACTACAACACCTGTGCCCAAGGCTCTCCCTGACGTGTGGGTGGTGGGCAGAGGCTTACCCCCTTTCCATCCTCCTGGTCGCACGGCTTCACCCCCTCACTCTTAGGGGTTCCATACGCTGGCCTACCTTCTCAGGCCCAACAGCCAAGGGACACAAGTAGAATTCAGAGCACCATGATTATCGAATAAAGGCATCACAAGGCTGGATGTAGTTAACATTCTTTACCTGAAAGCCCTAGTTACTGACACAGCTCTTCGTGGGTTACAAACTCCAATACAGTTCCAACACAGTAAGGAACACTTGGTCCCAGGCCCTGCCAGTGGCTGCTCATGTCTCTGTGGATGGGTTCTCATTCCCTGTAAACCTGCTATTCTTCCTAGGCCAAGAAGGGGAGGGGCCAAGGGGTGGACTAATTCCCAAAGTCTTTCTCTGGGCCTGCACTGACTAACTGTAGCTGTCTCTCCTTCTCTCTTGGGGTTCAAATGGGGAATCCCAGGGCACCCTGCCCTCCCCTAGAAGGATGAGAGCAGAAGCGCAGCACATGGATGTTGCTCCTTCTCCTTCCTCTGCAGCCTCACCCACCTCCCTCGCTGGTCCTGCTTAGACTCTCCACCTTCTCCCAGGGAGAGGAGGCACATTAAAGAGGAACCTGCTCTACCATCTGTCTACAGGTGTGTTGCCACTGTGGGCCTAAAATGGGTAAGTGGTTCTGCAGATACAGAGATTATGATTGTCCTTAGTGCCTTCAAAGAGCTGTAACCTAATCTACTTCAAGTTTTATTGTTTTTTTAAAAGAAATGCATTTGTATTTGAATTAATTTTGTAAAAGAAACAGGTTTATATTTCCATTTAAACCCATTTCAAGTAAGATCTGGTTATTTTCGAACGGTATGGTAGTGTTCAGGATGGTCTAGCATGGTAACAGAAGGTTGACTGGGTCATGAGGATCCAAGTTCACCACAGGCGCGGACTGACCATTCGAGCACTCGGGCACTGCCCGAGAGCCTGGGGTCAGTAGGGGGCCCCATGAAATACCCTTGTTACCTTTTTTATAGACTTTTTAGGGTGTGCTTTGACACGGGGGCCCCATGATCCCCTATTGCCCGGGGGCCCCATGAGTTGTCAGTCCACTCCTGGTTCACCAATGCACCTTATGTGTCCAAAACTGCACATTCTTTTTCTAAAAATCATACTCCTCCTGAGGAACGTTTGTCTTTAAAGTATTTCCGAAGATTAGGATTCTTTATGACCCAATGATCTTTAACATATCATTCAGTCTCTTTCTTTGCTTCGTCACACCTACCGCCTAATGCTACCCGCTAATTGAGAAAAAACTGACACTAAGAGACCAGAGCAAACGTGCGGATTAAGCGAGAAAACTATATCCGCATCAAGCAAATGAGCCTCATTTGGAGATGTTTGTAAACCTCAGCTTTATCTGTTCTCCGACTTGAGCCGCTTAATGTCTTAGTAAATTAAAGGAAAACAAAGGAAAGTTAAAAGAAATTGAAAAAAAGGAGCCCTTTTTTATGTCAGAGACAATTTGTATGCAGCTGTTAATGGCGTCCTCAGCAGGATTTTCAGAACTCGGCGAGTTAGTAGCATAATGGGAATCTGTCACAGGGAACTACAGCAAAGCCTAGAACAGACCAGTGATTGTATGGACATAAAACATGGCTCTGAAGGGTCCGGGCACAGAGTTTCTACAATGCTACACCAATCACTTTGATAATCAGTATTGCTTTTATTTAATGCAGAACTCCCACGTTATATGTCAGATGTTTCATTATAGTGAATACTGCCTTTCTGCAGCCACCATCACAAAGTTTTCGTTTTATCTGTTTCTGCTGTTTTTGGAATATAGTTGGTATAAAATAATTACTTAAAAGGTAATGTTAACCCCTTTAGATCTATTTTGTGTTTTTTTGTTATTTTATTTTTAAATCTGCATTGGACTCCTAATGCCATCCATAAGCATAGTGGATTTTACTGGGGAATCTATACTGGAGAGGAGTGACTGTCCTGAGGAGTCTGTACTGGGGGTCTGTGCTGAGGAATCTATACAGCAGAGGGGTGACTGTCCTGTGGGGTCTGTACTGGGGGGTCTGTTCTGGGAATCCATAATGGAGAGGGGTGACTGTCCTGAGGGGTCTGTACTGGGGATTCTGTGCTGGGAAATCTATACTGGAGTTGGGTGACTGTCCTGAGGGGTCTGTACTTGGGGTCTGGGCTGGGAAATCTATACTGGAGATGGGTGACTGTCCTGAGGGGTCTGTACTTGGGGTCTGGGCTGGGAAATCTATACTGGAGAGGGGTGACTGTCCTGAGGGGTCTGCACTTGGGGGTCTGTAATGGGGAATCTATACTGGAGAGGGGTGACTGTCCAGAGGGGTCTGCACTTGGGGTCTGTAATGGGGAATCTATACTGGAGAGGGGTGACTGTCCTGAAGAGTCTGTACTGGGGGGTCTGTGCTGAGGAATCTATCCAGCAGAGGAGTGACTGTCCTGTGGGGTCTATACTGGTGGTCTGTGCTGTGGAATCTATACTGGAGAGGGGTTACTGTCCTGAGGAGTCTGTACTGGGGGGTCTGTGCTGTGGAATCTATACTGGAGAGGGGTTACTGTCCTGAGGGGTCTGTACTTTGGGGTCTGTGCTGTGGAATCTATACTGGGGAGAGGTGACTGTCCTGAGAGGTCTGTACTAGGCGTCTGTGCTGGGGAATCTATACTGGAGAGGGGTGACTGTCCTGATGGGTCTATAATGGGGGTCTTTGCTGGAGAATCTATACTGGGGAGGGGTGAATGTCCTGAGGGGTCTGTACTGGGGCTTGTACTGGGGAATGTATACTGAAGAGGGGTGACTGTCCTGAGGGGTCTGCACTGGGGGTCTGTGCTGGGGAATCTATACAGGAGAAGGGTGACTGTCCTGAGGGGTCTATACTGGGGGTCTGTCCTGAGGAATCTATACTGCAGAGGGGTGACTGTCCTGAGGGGTCTGTGCTGTGGAATCTATACTGGAGAGGGGAAACTGGTGCTCTGTAATGAGAAAAATATACTGGAGAGGGGTGACTGTCCTGAGGAGTCTACACTGGGGATTTGTGCTGGGGAATATATACTGGAGAGGGGTGACTTTCCTGAGGGGTCTGTACTGGGGGTATGTGCTGGGGAATCTATGCTGGAGAGGGGTGACTGTCCTGAGGGGTCTGTAATGGGGGTCTGTGCTGGGGAATCTATACTGGAGTGGGGAGACTGTCCTGAGGGGACTTTACCTTGGGGTCTGTGCTGTGGAATCTATACTGGAGAGGGGAAACTGTCGTGAGGGGTCCATACTGGGGGTCTGTACTAGGGAATCTATACTGGAGAGGGGTGACTGTCCTGAGGGGTCTGTACTGGGGGTCTGTGCTGGGAATCTATACTGGAGAGGGGTGACTGTCCTGACAGACCTGTACTGGGGGTCTGTGCTGTGGAATAAATACTGGAGAGGGGTTACTGTCCTGAGCGGTCTGTACTGGGGGTTTGTACTGGGAAATCTATACTGGAGAGGGGAGACTGTCCTAAGGGGACTTTACCTTGGGGTCTGTGCTGTGGAATCTATACTGGAGAGGGGAAACTGTCCTGAGGGGTCCATACTTGGGGTCTGTAATGGGGAATCTATACTGGAGAGGGGTGACTGTCCTGAGGGGTCTGTACTGAGGGGTCTGCAATGGGGAATCTATACTGAAGAGGGGTGACTGTCCTGAGGGGTCTGTACTGTGAAATCTATACTGGAGAGGAGTGACTGTCCTGAGGGGTCTGTACTGGGGGTTTGTGCTAAGAAATCTATACTGGAGAGTGGTGACTCTCCTAAGGGGTCTGTACTGGGTGTCTGTGCTGTGGAATCTATACTGGAGAGGGGTGACTGTCCAGAGGGGTATGTACTGGGGGGGGGGGGCTGTGCTGTAGCATCTATACTGGAGAGGGGTGACTATCCTTAAGGGTCTGTACAGGAGGTCTGTGCTGGGGAGTCTATACTGGAGAGGGGTGACTGTTCTGAGGGGTCTGTACTGGGGGTCTGTGCTGGGGAATCTATACTGGAGAGGGGGGACTGTCCTGAGGGGTCTGTACTGGGGTGTCTGTTCTGGGGAATCTATACTGGAGAGGGGTGACTGTCCTGAGGGGTCTGTGCTGGAAAATCTATACTGGAGAGGGGTGACTATTCTGAGGGGTCTGTGCTGGGGGTCTGTAATGGGGAATCTATACTGGAGAGGGGTGACCATCCTGAAGCGTCTGTACTGGTGGTCTCTGCTGGGGAATCTATACTGGAGAGGTGTGACTGTCCTGAGGGGTCTGTACTGGAGGTTTGTTCTGGGGAAATCTATACTGGAGAAGGGTTACTGTCCTTAAGGGTCTGTACCTTGTGGTCTGTGCTGTAGAATCTATACTGGAGAGGGGTGACTTTCCTGAGGGGTCTGTACTTGGGGTCTGTGCTGGGGAATCTATACTAGAGAGGGGTGACTTCCCTGAGGGGTCTGTACTGGGGGTCTGTGCTGGGGAATCTATACTAGAGAGGGGTGACTGTCCTGAGGGCTCTGTTGTAGAGGTTTGTACTGGGGAATCTATACTGAAGAGGGCTGACTGTCCTGAGGGGTCTGTACTGGGGGTCTGGGCTGTGGCATCTATACTGGAGAAGGATGAGTGCCGTGAGGGGTCTGTACTGAAGGTCTGTGCTGTGAAATCTATACTTGAGTGGGGTGACTGTCCCGAGGGGTCTGCACTGGGGGGGCTGTGCTGGGGAATCTATTCTGAAGAGGGGTGACTGTCCTGAGGGGTCTGTACTGGGGGGTTTGTGCTGGGAAATCTATTCTAGAGAGGGGTTACTTTCCTGAGGGGTTTGTACTTTGTGGTCTGTGCTGTAGAATCTATACTGGAGAGGGGTGACTATCCTGAGGGGTCTATACTGGGGGTCTTTGCTGGGGAATCTATACTGGAGAGGGGTGACTGTCCTGAGGGGTCTGTGCTGTGGAATCTATACTGGAAAGGGGTGACTGCCCTGAGGGGTCTGTACTGGGGGTCTGTGCTGGGGAATCTTTACTGGAGAGGGGTGACTGCCCTGAGGGGTCTGTACTGGGGGTCTGTGCTGGGGAATCTATACTAGAGAGGGGTGACTGTCCTGACGGGTCTGTACGGGGGATTTGTGCTGGGGAATCTATACTGCTGAGGGGTTACTGTCCTGAGGGGTCTGTGCTGTGTTATCTATACTGGAGAGGGGTGAATGTCCTGAAGGGTCTGTACTGGGGGGTCTGTGCTGTGGAATCTATACTGGAGAGCAGTGATGGTCCTGAAGGGCCTGAACTGAGGAGGGGGGTCTGTACTGGAGAGGGAGGTCTGTACTGAAAAATCTGTACTAGACTTGTGTAAAATGAAAAACTTTGTTTTGTTTTGTTTCTTTTTGATTGACTATTTGACTAATTTCATTTTGTTCAATTAGTTAAACTTTATTTTTCGGAATTCCTTTTGTTTATTTAAATTTGACCGAATTCGAAATTTCAAACAGATTAGAAAATAATTCAAATGGATTTGAAAACAATTCTAACGGATTTGGTAATAATTCTAACGTTACAATCCATATTCCACAATCCGTATGTGTTTTTGATGGTTTTAGAGCCTCCAGCAATCTGTACAACCTGAAAGTACCAGAGCTGGAATGGCACGGAGCCCTCTAGACCCTACCCTGGTTCTGTCAATACCAGATAGCCAAGCTACGACAGAGTTCATGTTTTTCTGAGGAACTTAACTGGGTACCTGTGTGCAAGGAGCTTAGCAACATGCCACTAGGCTCCAGCCACTGGAAGAAAGCATGACTGATGGGAAAAGCTGAAGGGTACAGACAAGCAAGAGCACTAAAACTCTTTAAGGTCTCCAATGATGGGAATGGTACAGAAAAAGTGACCTATGAGGACACACAACTGTAAGTCAACTTCCTCAACTGCAGCATATCTCGTAGCCCAATGCCTAGTGGGAAAATGAGCCTCTTGTGGCTTTATCTATGGCAAAACAAGAACTTGCCATTTATTCTTTGTGAAAACCAACGTCCCGAGAACACCTCTGCACACGTCTCTCCATGCTCTATTGATTGTTGATACCAAACTAGATTAAAACGGTAATCCACAGAACAAATGCCTTCAAGTTTCGGGTGATTGGGCAGCCCTCTGAAGCCTGCCCTGCCACAATGAAAAAGAAAATACGACTGCTGCTGACATTCTCCTTTCCTACATATATATCATTTTTATGTCTGTTTCATCTCGGCCAGCTGCCTATTAATTTATACTTTAACAATTGAGAGCCAAAAAAAGGCAGATAGGAAGTAGGCGGATTATTAAGGGTCCATTCTTACAACTATGGGTGGATTGGTTCTTGGCTGCTATTGCAAATCCACGGAGTGGAACAGTGTTTTCCTTTATTACTTTGAATTTTTTTTTCTTATGGATCAAAAGAAAGCAACAAAAGAAAGGGGCTTTGGAATGAAAAAAGAAAGGGCATTTATGCGGAAAGAAAAAGGAGCCTTCAAGTCACGTCTGAGTTTTAAGCTCACAGACGTTACACAACTTCAAACTTGGAGTGTATAAAGACTTTTTATTCACCCATTCAGCTCAACTTTCAACTACCATCTCGCTGCACAGGGATCAATGGCTGGTTGTGAAGAAAGCAAAGGACAGGGGAGCACGCTGTGCGCAACTGAGCAGGGGTGAATTCAGGGCAACTGCTCTGATGCCTGGTGTTACAAAGCCATGAACGTCCTTTGACACCAGACCCGTCAGATCCTTGCGTCTGGTTACCTCGGTCATCATTGTATTTACCTTAGAAGCCTAACACATGGCGCAAGGATATTTTGTAAGCTTAGTATTAGAGAAATCTATTAAAAGAAACAAATCTCAACAAAAATACAGGAGCTGTAGCTGCTGAACTTCTTCACAACTGCATGGCTCTCCTTTGCTTTTGTATTTTGAGATGCTGACCTGGCACAAGCATGCTTCAAAGTTAGAGTGAGATATGAACTCCTGGTCTTTGTATGTGTTCCAAGTCAGTGGCTTTGAATGTAATGAAGCCATTGGATCAGCATGAAAGCTAGTATGTTTCCAGGGTCATGGGTTAATATTAACAATTTCCACACTTCCTCCATGAGGGTTCATGTACATGGACAGTTTGCAGCACACAATGTTCTAGCATAAATGTAGTGCACCCTCTTTGGAGCCACCGGTGAATTTAGTCCTATTTCGCCCTTGGAGCACATACAGGCAGACACACAGCACTTTCTTCATTCCTCCACTGGCTCAAAAGGACAGTCTAGGGATTTCTCATTGAGTTTTTAATGGGAACGTTGAACCTTGATAAGTTAAGGGAGCATGGGATACCTCAATAAACGGAAAAACTTGTTAACCAATTCAATACCGGGCACTTTTACACCTTCCTGCCCAGGCCATTTTTCAGGTTTCAGCTCTCACACGATCATACAACATTGTACCCAAACTAAAATGTTATCATTTTCTTCACAGAACTAGAGCTTTCTTTTGGTGGTATTTAATCACCGCCGGGGTTTTTATTTTTTGCTAAATTAACAAAAAAAGACCGAAAATTTGGAAAAAAAAAACACGTTTTTCTTTGTTTCTGTTTTAAAAGTTTACAAATAAATAATTGTTCTTCATAAATTTAGGCCAAGCTGTATTCTGCTACATGTCTTTGGTGAAAATAACCCAAATTAGGATGTATTTTTTAGTTTGTAGGCAGGGGCGGACTGACCATTTGGAAACTCGGGCACTGCCCGAGGGCCCAGGGTCAGTAGGGAGCCCCATGAGATGCCCCTGGTACCTTTTTCATAGGCTTTTTTGAGTTTGGGCAAGGACACAGGGGCCCCATGATCCCCTATTGCCCGGGGGCCCCATGAGTTGTCAGTCCACCCTAGTTTGTAGGAAAGTTATAGAGTTCACAAACTATGGTATAGATCTGATTATTGATCAATCTTGAAGTACTGACAGCCAATCTAATTTCTTGAGGTCCAAGAATGTCAGAACAGTACAGATATCCCCCAAATGTCAGGACAGTACAGATATCCCCCAAATGTCAGGACAGGACAGATATCCCCAAATGACCCCTTTTTGCAAAGTAGACAGTCCGACGTACTTCATAAGAGGAATGGCGAGTTTTTTGAAGTTGTATTTTTTTTTGTCAGAATTTTTCGGAAAATAAAAAAATTAAACAAATTATTTTCACTATTTTTTTTTAACATACGGTCACCAGTGCAGTACAGCGTCATCATATAACTGGCATGGCGGTGATCAGGGACACTGGTGACCGTATGAAAAAAATTTTTTTTTTTTTTTTTAATTATTATTTTTAATTTTTTATTACATTTTTTTTTTAAGATTTTTTTTCATATTTCACTATGACCAAAGTAGTACAATGTTACCACAGTAATATTGTGCTACTTTGGGAAAGTGATCAGTGTTTATTTTTTTTTTTACACAATTTGCCTGCATTTACCTGAATGACATCGATTCATTCAGGGTTTTGTTTTTTTTTTGTGCTTAGCTGTGATTTGGCCACAGCTAATCACATGACATGTGCATGTGATCGCTGTGACCATTCACAGCTAGGCACTAGTATACAATGGATGGCATGAATGAAGCCATCCATTGTATACAACTGTCATGTGACATGCTGTGATTGGTCACAGCAGGTCACATGGTTCCGGCAATGGGGCCGGTACACAGATCTGTCATCGGCCGTGTCCGAGGTACACGGCCGGTGACAGATCGCGCCGCTGCGCAGCTCTGCAAGCGCGAAAACTGCACATGTGCGGGAGTACGCCATATGGCGTCCACCCGGAAATCAAGTGCATTTTTGCGGCCGCCAAGCGGCCATTGGCCGGGCGGCTGATGGTTAGTTAGAGGACTTCTCAACTGTCTAGCGGCACTTGTACAATAAGGAACATCCCTCAGGATCTCTACATTGACAGTGACTAGTACTCCTTAAAAGATACATAATCTGTACTCTTAAATAGTGATGGGCTGCATGTTCGACTTAAACACGGGCCATTCGTGTGTTTGCTGAACAAACGAACGGTAAGGACATTCTGTGGGCTGTTTGCCCGCCGCGTCTCACAATGCACTGCACTTTGACAGTGCATAGTGATTGGCCAAAGCATTGCACCTGACCTGTGGTCAATCACAGCACGATGGTGTCACAAGGGGGCAGGGGTGATCTCTCCCCATTGTAATGTCATCACCCTATTTAAGAACTGTCATTGCGGCGCAGCTGTCAGACGGTGGGAGTCAGCGTCGAGAGTGGAAAGGATTTTTTTTTTCTTTTTTTGGGTCGGCAGTGGAGGAGGGCATCGTGATCGACGTTGGATCTACTTCGGGGAACATTTTTTTTATTTTTAATAAAGAATTTGTCAAAGACTGTCTCCTGGGTTTTTTTTTTACACTACACTTTTTTTACCCTATACTCATTTACATGGGGAGCGGGATCTGGGGGCCCACTTGTTAAAAGGGGCTTCCAGCTTCTGATAAGGCCCCACCTGCAGACCCCCACAACCAAAGGCCAGGGTTGTGTGGAAGAGGCCCTTGTCCCCATCAACATTGGGACAAGGTGATTTTGGGGGAGAAACCCCCTGCCCCAAAGCACCCCCCATATTGAGGGCATGTGGCCTGGTATGGTTCAGGAGGGGGAGGCACTTGCTCGCCCCACCTTTTCTGACCTACCTGACTGCATGCTCGGATAAGGGTCTGGTATGGATTTTGGAGGACACCCCCACGCAAACTTTTTTAAAAAATACCCGAATTTTTAAAAAGACCCAAAGGGCTTAGTATAGATTGGAGGGGGGACCCTATACCATTTTTTCTTTTTAAATTGTCGGGCAATGGTGGCAATTTTTGGACATTCAGCTGTTATTGGGGAACCCCGCTGACAGCTGAAACATGAATGGATGTTTCACAGTTATTTTAGTAACTGAGCAGTATCTTACTGAATACTCAGATGCGGTAGGATACCGCTCAGTAAATTGTTGAACTTTTGGTAGGTTCGAACCAAACAGAGGGATGTTCAGCCCATCTCTTCAACAATGGGTTATTTACTCACAAAACCACAGGACCATCAGTTGCCTCCCGCCGATATCCACCAGGCTCTTCCTAGTGGGGGCAATGCAGACTCACACCACAATAAGATAGCTGGACTCAGGCCCGGACTGGAACAAAAAATAGGCCCAGGCATTTTAGACTGGTGGGGCAGTTGGTGATGGAATATTCAAGGAGTCCCGGAGTCGGTCCTCCGCAATGTACAGTAAAGTAGCACTGTGATATAAAGTGGACTGCACTGTAAAGGGGCACTGTATGGATTACAGTGCTCCTTTACAGTGCAGTCCCCTTTATTTCATAGTATCCCTTTACATTACAGTGCCCCTAGAGATCTAATCACAGTGCCCCCTATATATTCGAAGGCATGGACCAATCCAGCAAGGAGACATCCCAATCCAACAAAGAGACATCCCTATGTAGCAAAGAGACAGCTCAATCCAGCAAACAGACATCACCATATAGCAAAGAAACATCCCAACTAGCAAAAAGACAGCCCATCCAGCAAGGAGACAGTCCGTCCAGCAAAGAGACAGCTCATCAAGCAAAGAGACAGCCCATCCAGCAAAGAGACATCCTGCCCAGCAAAGACACAGCTTGTACAGAAAAGACACAGCTTATCCAGCAAAGAGACAGCCCATCCAGCAAAGAGACAGCTCACCCAGAAAAGAGACAGTCAATCCACTGTCAAGCTGTCCTTTGGTGCTGACAGGAGAAGGAGAGAGACCACTGTTGCCCTTCAGTGCGACTGTGTGCAACGGGAGGCTGGGGAGGTGTCTGTGAGTCCTCAGTGCTGCTTCCTGCCTGTCACTGGACCCGTCACTGCCACTCCTCCTGTCAGTTCTGCTTTGGGCATAGCCGCACAGCGGGAGGTGTGCGGCAGCCGCGGTCTGTGTTAGCTCTGTCCAGACCATAGTCGCTGCTTACCTCCTGCTGTACGTCCCGGTCATCAATAGACCATTCTTTTAAAGACTGGTGAGCCCAGCCTACTGGGAAAATGCCCAGTGTGCCCTATGACCAGTCCGGGCCTGGCTGGACTCTTTGCCACCAACTTCCTCCTGGCTCTATCTAGTGAGCTTCTCCTCACACAGGAGAGGGATTTGAACCCGTCATTTTTATTTAATTGCTGTCTGTGTTCCCTTTGGAAAGATTCACTCACAGAGAGGAAATGTTCCTATGGGACAGAACAATTTATGGCAATAGTCTCCTATTTTCCTTTGTGTCTGCAGCACAGAATGTAAAGGAGGAGCTCTTCAAAGGGACACAATTGGCAAAAACAAACCTGACAGGGATTTAACTGCTACCTACAGTATCCAAAGTGAAAAAAATTAGATTTTATCTAAATTTTGAGGTTAAATTGTATGTAAACTGCATCTTGCATAAAGATTAGGAGTGAGCAAAATCAGAAGTTGTTGTGTCTATGAAATTTCAGCAAAAATTGGAATATTTTGGCAAAATGCAATTGAGTCAATGGAGAAAGTAACATTTTATTTTTATTTATTTCAGGTACTTATATAGCGCCGTCAATTTACACAGCACTTTACATGTGTTTGTATATATATACTGTACATTCACATCAGTCCCTAACCCTCAAGGGGTGTACAATCTAAGGTCCCTAACTCACATTCATACATACACATACTAGGGCCAATTTAGACAGGATTAACCTACCAGCATGTCTTTGGAGTGTGGGAGGAGTACCTCGAGGAAACCCACGCAGGCACAGGGAGAACATGCAAACTCCAGGAAGGTGGTGCCATGATTGTGATTTGAACCAATGACCTTAGTACTGCCAGGCAGAAGTGCTAACAATTTAGCCACCATGCTGCCCAAATTGAAGAGACACTGAACTCTGGAAGTTGTGACCAAAAACAGGAAAGCAGTGGGCAAAGGATTAGTCTCCAGTGTTGGCTGTGGTCTCCCAGAAGCTGATCTTTAACTGACTTACCATGCCTTGCTCTGCACCGGAGTTGGCCATTTTGGAAGAGGCAAGGCTTTGCATGCTTATGGCAGAGCCTCCAGCAAGGAGAACAATAAGCAACACAGTAGTGACTTCACCAAGTCTCACTGCTTAGGCACCCTTATATACCATGTAGTGCGTTACTATTTGTCCCCCCCTTACATCAGTTTCACCTCTTCACATCAGAGGCTCCCCCATGTATGAGACACCCCCATGACATGAGAGTTACCCATATACATCAGAGGCCCCCTATACATGAGCCCAGCTATTACATTTGTGCCACCTAACATTAGAGTCCCCACATCACATCAGAGTCTTCCCATCACCACAACCCCTTCTTCACATCAGAGTCTCCCCATCACTCTAGAGTCCCTTCATTACATCAGAGTCCTTCAATCACCACACAATCCCCTTACATCGGGGCCCTACCTTTTGGCTCCAGCAGCATAGCAGAGGGCAGGTGGTGGAAGGAACCTGGAAGAGGTGGATTTTCTAAATGCTCTGGATTGCCCCACATCAGAGTAATGCATTGCCATGATGTGGGCTAGCTGACCTCCATTACCATAGCAACTATATCCTGTCTCCCCAGACCCTGCATGCACTATATCTGGTCTCCCAGGACCCTGCATTCACTATATCTGGTCTCCCCAGACCCTGCATTCACTATATCTGGTCTCCCCGGACCCTGCATTCACTATATCTGGTCTCCCCGGACACTGCATTCTCTATAGCTGGTCTGCCCGGACCCTGCATTCACTATATCCGGTCTCCCTGGACCCTACATTCACTATATCCGGTCTCCCCGGACCCTGCATTCTCTATATCTGCTCTCCCTGGACCCTGCATTCACTATATCTGGTCTCCCAGGCCCTGCATTCACTATATCTGGTCTCCCAGGACCCTACATTCACTATATCCGGTCTTCCCGGACCCTGCATTCACTATATCCGGTCTCCCCGGACACTGCATTCTCTATATCCGGTCTCTCAGGACCTTGCATTCACTATATCTGCTCTCCCCAGACCCTGCATTCACTATATCTGGTGTCCCTGGACCCTGCATTCACTATATCTGGTCTCCCAGGACCCTGCATTCACTATATCTGGTCTCCCCGGACACTGCATTCTCTATAGCTGGTCTGCCCGGACCCTGCATTCACTATATCCGGTCTCCCCGGACCGTACATTCACTATATCCGGTCTACCCGGACCCTACATTCACTATATCCGGTCTTCCCGGACCCTGCATTCACTATATCTGGTCTCCCAGGACCCTGCATTCACTATATCTGGTCTCCCTGGACCCTGCATTCACTATATCCGGTGTCCCTGGACCCTGCATTCACTATATCTGGTCTCCCAGGACCCTGAATTCACTATATCCGGTCTCCCAGGACCCTGCTTTCACTATATCTGTTCTCCCAGGACCCTGCATTCACTATATCTGGTCTCCCCAGACCCTGCATTCACTATATCTGGTCTCCCAGGACCCTGCATTCACTATATCTGGTCTCCCCGGACCCTGCATTCACTATATCTGGTCTCCCCGGACCCTGCATTCACAATATCTGTTCTCACCGGACCCTGCATTCACTATATCTGGTCTCCCCAGACCCTGCATTCACTATATCCGCTCTCCGCAGACCCTGCATTCACTATATCTGGTCTCCCCGGACCCCGCATTCACTATATCTGGTCTCCCCGGACCCTGCATTCACTATATCCAGTCTCTCCGGACCCTGCATTCACTATATCTGGTCTCTCAGGACCCTGCATTCACTATATCTGGTCTCCCTCAGTACACAGAACATGGAAATGCAATTAACTATAAACTGCTAAATACCTTTTCTCATCAGCAGTTACAGCAGTCTTGTGACTTCAGCAGAGCACTGGTTAAAGCTTGTAGGAGGATTCTTTCTGCTCTAGGAGGATGCAGAACCCCTGAATTATGTCTGACCAGTGCTGATTGGCCCTGGGCTGATCACATGCACTCTCCCAAGAAAAAAAAAACTCTCTAGCAATACACACTAACCTGAGCATGTGCATGTGGCCAGGGGTTCAGTCTGTCTTATCAGGAGATAAGACATGGACATTTGAACAAGAGGAGGAGCAGAGAAGACAGGATCAAACAGCCTTTTTACACAATGTGGAGGATTAACCCCTTGGGTTCCACAGTGAGTATAACAAGCATGTTTTACTGCATCTACAGACTGATTGTACTGTTGTGGGTTTAGTAACACTTTAAACACCTTCACTGTTACAATGGATTGATTCTGCATGTATCAAAACTCACCAAAAGTGGGCCTAACCTTTAACTGCCTCTATATACTGTCATGTGTTTTCAATAGAAGTATTGCGCGTTGGGTTTTTTTCTTCATTGTACAAAGTGCTCTGACCTTCAGTGGGTTCTTTAATAAAAATGCTTTACAATTGTACTTTTAAGCCAATATATTGTTACACTCGGAGAAGTTTTCGCAGCGCGTTGCAGCAATTGTTACAATAGCATGTGCAAGAAGGAAATGGTTGCCAGGCAACATGAGCTCCTGTGTATCAGAGCGTGGAGCACCGACGTTCACCGCGCGAGAGAGATAAAGTGGGGTTGTCCCTGGTAACCAATTAGTCGGTAACCTGCAATCTTCTAACGGCGCTGGAACAGTTACATTGTAAATAATTCTGCTAGAATTGGGAAGTCTAGAAGCCCAATTTTTAGAATCCAAGGGTACCAGCCACCATTGGACGTTCAGTTTCTTCTGTATCATGAGATCACATATATAAATCGAGATTCTTTACAGGTTTATAATAAAAAGATTTTTTAAACATGATCGCTAAGCAGAAAAAATGGTAATATTGCCCAGCACACAACCCTGTTAGCCAGCACAGGGGACCTCATTAAAACACATTCCTAACATTTAGGGATCCTCATGCCATTTTTGTGGTGGTACGTTGCTACATGCAGGTTATTCTCTAGTTGTGTACCAATGCAGGCCTGTTGGTACCTTCTGCACTTGGGTGTTGGGTTGCTCTAACACAATGGTTCTCAACCTTCCTAATGCCGCAACCCTTTAATACAGTTCCTCATGTTGTGGTGACCCCCAACCATAAAATTATTTACCCAGTAATTATAATTCATGAAGTGTTGTTTTACCTTCAATACTGCTGCTTTCAACACAGTAGCTGCTTTCAACACAGGAGCTGCTCTTTACACATCGGAAATATGTGTTTTCCAATGGTCTTAGGCGACCCCTGTGAAAGGGTCGTTCGACCCCCAAAGGGGTCACGACCCACAGGTTGAGAACCACTGCTCTAACAAATGAAAGACACTGTGACCAGGGGCGGACTGACCATTTGGAAACTCGGACACTGCCCGAGGGCCCGGGGTCAGTAGGGGGCCCCATGAGATGCCCCTGGTACCTTTTTCATAGGCTTTTTTGAGTTTGGGCAAGGACACAAGGCCCCATGATCCCCTATTGCCCGGGGGGCGCCATGAGTTGTCAGTCTGCCCCTGACTGTGACTCAATGCACAAAGTGCCATGTACTACGGTAATGTATGTTAAACTGAGTGTTACTGAAATAAGTGTGGTGTGGGCCTTAAATAAGAAGAGGAACTTTAAGCTGACCTCCAGGAATTCAGCTCTTTTGCAAAAAGTGAATGCAAACTATTAGTTAAGTCCAACAAGGTGCATGGCACCTCTTGGATTCCTCTCTGTTATTTACATCTGACAGGTTTATAGAACTCCTGAGCCACTGGACCTTCAGGTCTCAGAATCTTCAAAGATAGAGTTGCTGCAGCTGCTATGCCCAAGTGTGGGTGGGTGCAGCATTATGAGGTGCCAGAAAATGCACCGGTTGCAAATAACAAAACTTGTATTGAAGTAACGGCCTAAAGATACAAACAGCCCAGTGGGAAGGCATCCAACTGTGAACACTCACAGTTCCGTACAGTAATGTAGAATGAAGTAGGTTCTGATGCTTCGGCAGAGTCTGTCTCTAAGGGTGGAATGAGGCCTGGCTGGTCTATGTCCAAATGAGAGGGTTCCTGGAGAGGACAGAGTGTCCCTATCCTGATCCTACTCGTCCAGAATCTTTCCCTACCATTACTCATTTTCCCTGACAGATGTGTAACCTGTTCCTACACTCGCAAAATGCACAACAAGCCCAGAAGCCAGGGTCTTCAAAAGACCTAAGATGACTACTAGAGTCCCATGGGGCAGCAGCATCCAACCAGACTGCTTCACCAGTGACCCAGGAAACCATAGAGGAGTAGGTTCCTTCTGATTTCCTCTCTCTCTGCAATACCGCTGCAGTTTAGAGCCGCTTAAAGTGGAGAAAAAAGACTGCACCTGCCTACACATGCCTCCACTCTTCCTTCCTAATCACAGAAGCCTTTGTATTATTTGAACATATTCACAAAACAAAAAGGCTGCTGTGAATGGGCACCAGACAGGATGGGTTGGTATACAGTGAAGGAAATAAGTATTTGATCCCCTGCTGATTTTGAATGTTTGCCCACTCACAAAGAAATGATCAGTCTAAAAATCGAATGTTCGGTGTATTGTAACACTGAGAGACAGAATAGCAACAAAACATTCAGCAGAAATGCATGTCTAACAAATGATGACTGATTTGCATGTTCATGAGGGAAATACGTATTTGATCCCCTTCACAAAACATGACTTAGTACTTGGTGGCAAATCCCTTGTTGGTAATCACAGAGGTCAGACGTTTCCTGTAGTTGGCCACCAGGTTTGCACACATCTCAGGAGGGATTTTGGCCCACTCCTCTTGGCAGATCCTCTCCAAGTCTTTAAGGTTTGGTGGCTGACATTTGGCAACTCGAACTTTCAGCTTCCTCCACAGATTTTCAATTGGATTATGGTCTGGAGACTGGCTAGGCCACTCCAGGACCTTAATGTGCTTCTTCTTGAGCCGCTCCTTTGTTGCCTTGGCCTTGTGTTTTGGGTCATTGTCATGTTGGAACACTCATCCACCACCCATTTTCAATGCCCTGGCTGAGGGAAGAAGGTTCTCACTCAAGATTTGACGGTACATTGCCCCGTCCAGTGTTGTCCTGCCTGCAAAATCAAATTTGGCCATTAGATGGAGCTGGTATTAAATGTACTGTTTTACAGAAAATAGAGACTGTTTGGCCTTAATATAAACTCCTTTATTTTAAGAAAAGGAAAGAGATGCTTCTTGGTAGCTCAGAATCCATCTTAGAAAATGGACTTACAGGCAGCATTGCTGGTGAGCATGGACTTATTGCCATCTACAGTCAATCGCTTAACCACTTGACCCCCAGAGGATTTACCCTCCTTAATGACCAGGCCTCTTTTTGCTACTCGGCACTGCACTAATTCAACTGATAATTGCGCGGTCATGCAATGCTGCACCCAAAGGAAATTTACGTCCTTTTTTTCACACAAATAGAGCTTTCTTTCGGTGGTATTTGATCACCTCTGCGCTTTTTATTTTTCACGCTATAAACAAAAAAAGGCCAAAAATTTTGAAGAAAAACAATATGTTTTACTTTCAGCTATAAAAAATATATAGTAAACTCAAAGTTGGTTATAAATTTAGGCCAAAATGTATTCTGCTCCATGTTTTTGGTAAAAAAAATCTCAATAAGTGTATATTGATTGCTTTGTGTGGAAGTTATAGCGTCTACAAACTATGGTATAGATACTGCAATTTACGCCATTTTTTTGCTATACAGCGCTGCGCTAGTTTAACGGACAATTGCGCGGTCATGCAATACGGTACATAAATGAAATTTACATCCTTTTTTCCCCATAAATTGAGCTTTCTTTCGGTGGTATTTGATCGCCTGTGCAGTTTTTATTTTTTGCGCTATAAAAAAAAAAATGCTGACAATTTTGAGGAAAAAAAAACAATATTTTGGACTTTTTGCTATAAAACATGTCCAGTAAAAAAAAATTAAAAAATCAAATTTAGTCATAAATTTCTGCCAAAAAGCATTCTGCGACATGTCTTTGCTAAAAAAAAAACCCCAATACGTGTAAATTAATTGGTTTACGTGAACGTTATAGCGTTTACAAATGGCGGGAAAGATCCTGGGATTTTTAGTTTTTTTTTATACTAATAATGGCGGCGATCAGTGACTTATGGTGGCGATCAGCGACTTATGGCGGGACTGCGGCGGACATTCTGACATTGGGGGGTACTGACTTGGGGTCACTGACATCCCCAGTGACACCAATACTAAAAAAAAAAAACACTGACACTGTACTAATGGCACTGGGGAGGAAGGGGTTAATTTTATTATTCAGGGAAAGGGTTAACTGTGTGAGGGGAGTGTTTTACTAGGGGACAGGGGTGTGTACTGCAAGCGACACCGCTGATCGGGAGAGAGAAACTCTCTGTCCCGATCAGCATGTCCTTGAGCTGTCAGGGAACTGACAGAAAGCACAGCTACTGCAGCTGTGCTCTCTGTCAGCGATTGCCACCGATCGCCGGGACATAGCCGGTAACGACCGGCTGTGACCCGGCGACTGACATCGGTGGCTGTGATCGGCGGGAGAGGTAGGGCGGCGGCGCGCCTCGCGCACGCCCCCTATCTGTTTACAAAACACACGGTTTAAAACATGCTTTTGCCCAGACGTGCCGCCCTGCCGCCGTATTTATACAGTGGCTGGGCGGCATGTGGTTAATCGTGTTTGAATATATCATATATTGATTATAAGTACTTTTTATCTGTTTTTTTTTTATAGTTTCACCCACTCTGTTTTGCTAATAAAGCTTTAAGATTACATTCAATCTGGTTTATCGCAGAAATTGAGGGTAACGAGGACAGAACAGTGGTGTTGGAATCATAAAACTGTCTTAGATTTTGTTTATGCTCAGATTGTTTTCATTCATTTTATGCTGAAAATGTTAACAAAGTGTGAGCTGAAAAGTAGACAGTAGACCTCTCCAGCTGATAGTGCCACCAATTTCTGCTGAGGAACCAAGTTCTGAAGAAACTCCAGAATTTGAGACTTCTAGGAATGTCAATTTCCTGCCCCCATCCTTGCTGTGCTCAGTGGTTCAATTCACTGAAACTGAAACTTTAAAAAGAATATTGGGAGCTACCTACCCTGTTTATGATGCAGGAAAATGATTTCCAAACGCACACCACTAGAGGCTTGTAACTGTGTCTCCTGTACAGAATGCTTCATGTAAAAAAATGTGAGTACCAAGACGTTTCCCCCAGCCTCCAATACTGTAGCATTTCTATCGGCCTTGAAGTGGTAATAAACTTAGAGAAAGGAACAAACTACAGTCTTCGGTAAGTATGCTCCCAGTGACCCTGTAAGGAGCTCTGTGGAATCTGGTTGCAAAGGATCATACAGATTCATTAGCACAGTTGCAGTGTTTACTGAACAGCATTAGTAGCTCACTGTTTTCCAGTAAAGGATCTTTTCATACAGATGCAGCCAGTCTTTCTCAACCTTCTAAATATGGAGGATTGGTTGAAACAAGTTTCTGGTCTCAAGGAACCCCTGATAATAACTGCAATATCTACAGATCATGATACATTAGTCTGTGGTCATTGGAAAAAATCCACTGTTTACAGATAGCTAAAGTTGTCAGTGGTTCCTTATCTGAGAGGCAGACATTGCGTATTACTCGGGGGATCCCTAACAACCTCTTTAGGAACCCCAAGGTTCCATGGAACTCTGGTCGAAAAAGGTTGGATTAAACATTAATTGGCATGTGCTTTTAATATCTTCCATGCATGTAAAAACTATCCACTCAAAATTGATATATTTCCAGCATATTGGGTATTAAATTACACTGCAGAATTGACTGCTTAATTTCCCCGTATATATATATACTGTATATATATATATATTTTTTTTTTTTTTAGGTTCAGAAATATGTTTTAAGGAATGTACGAATGAACTGCAATTATCAGAGGAAGTGTCATACTGCTGAATCTGTCCCCAGGGAATGGAAGAGATTCTTGCTGTTCTTCTCTCCACCTTCTTCAATAATAGAATGGAATGAGGCTACAAGAAGAGACCTTGCCCATTATCCCTCATATCTAGAAGATCATATTAGGATCCATCCATCATACAAGGCTCAAAAACTTTTCCGACATGAGCCTTAACTTGCTGAAGGTGACTTGGAAAAGAACTTGCAGATCAGTAGTACTTTATCGAAGTCAGTTTTACCAGATAAACATTTTATAAAAATGGACTATGTGACAGCATTGTGTTCATCTTTCTGTCTTTCGAATTCTGGATCAGTAGTTCCATGTTGCCTGAAACAGCACGGAAACCAATAATTGACCTACTGTAAGTCTCACACTTGGACAGGTCAATTTAAAGCCTAAATCTGGGCTGCCTCCCTCACAGTATCCTGCTCCCTCAGAGAACCCCTTACCCCTCCCTTGGAGCCAACCCTTTGAAAAAAAAGGATAAATGAGGGGGGGTGATCAGCGCAAGCACTGCTAAAAGTCCTGGGTAATCCTGGTATGGGATAATGGTGGTAGGTATGGCTGTATGAGGAAGATGAGCGTGGGGTAGGGGGGATCGTGTAGCACTGAGGGCAAGGCTTCCAAATAGACTGTAGCAGACTCTGTAGGATGAGAGAAGGAGAGAAGCGCCTCTAAGTGCAGTATATCACTTTATTCAGGTGTAAAGGTAAGAACACTCACATAAATAAGGAAAGTATTAGCATAAAAACCGTGGTTGGTGTAACCATCACTAAGGTGGTTATCCAGGGTGAAGAGCTGTCATCTGTGTGGGGTATGGAGAAGTCAGCGTGCCGCTGGAGCAGCGTGGTGGCTGGTGGGGAACAGCTGTGAGGCCGGCTGGCGTGCACGTCCTCCCTCAGAGCCGGGTGGAACGTACGCTGGAACGCAGCGGCGGCGTGGCCATGATGACGTCAGATACCCAAGGTGCTGGACAAAGGAGCGCACTTCCGCCTTTCTCGGCCAGCGCATGCTCTGAAACGCGTCGCAGTGCACCTTGGGTATCTGACATCATCACGGCCACGCAACCGCTGCAATCCAGTGTACGTTCCACCCGGCTCTGAGGGAGGACGTGCACACCAGCCGGCCTCACAGCTGTTCCCCACCAGCCACCACGCTGCTCCAGTGGCACGCTGACTTCTCCATACCCTACACAGATGACAGCTCTTCACCCTGGATACCCACCTTACTGATGGTTCCACCAACCACGGTTTTTATGCTAATACTTACCTTATTTATGGGAGTGTTCCTACCTTTACATCTGAATAAAGTGATATACTGCACTTAGAGGCACTTATCTCCTCTCTCTCTGAAAAAAAAGGATATACTAGGGATGTACTGAAATTAATACAAATGTGGACCTTTTTTTATTAATGTACATAGGTTGTTCCATTTTCACAAGTTGGAACTCTTCCTCTATAGTAACTTTTTCTTTTTTATTGCAGGTAAATAATGGATTCCAAGCAGAAGCAATGTGCTGTCATTGAGTTCTTGACAAAGGAGGGGCGCTGACTGTTCGACATCTACAGAAGACTACAGAAAATTTATGGTGATGATACCACTGACAAGATCAATATCTTGCCATTGGTGACTCTGATCAATGGTGGCAACTCCATAAACATTCTGTAGCCTTCTGTGGATGTTGGACAGCCTACAGCCTTCCTTCATCAAGAAGTCAACAACAGCATGGAGCTTCTGCTTGAAACCCATTTTTTACCTACAAAGAACAAGAAGAAAAAGAGTTACTGTACCAAGATGTGAAAATTGAACAACCTATGTGAGTTAATAAAAAAATTATGCCTTACTTTCAGCATGTTAGGGATCCGGGTATGACCAGAAATGTGTGGACTGACACAGGGAAGTAGCAGGCTTCAGGAACACAGGCGTAGTCAGGGATGGAGAGGTGGAATGGTCAGGCAGGCTGTTAGGTACTGTCAGGCACCGCCCGGCAGGATCTCTGTTACCCACAGAATGGGATTCCCCAGGGCGCGGAGTCTAAGCCCCAGTCTGCCTTTTCACCAGAGCCCCTGATGGTGGGGATGGACTTGGCGCAGGACTGAGACCAGGTTGCGGCCTCTGAGTGCACCCAACTGTGGTAGAGGGGTCCGCCGAGGGTATGTACCGTGGGAAAGCCTGACATGAAGAGGCTGGCAGACCTGCTAACAGGGACAGATCTGTGTGGGATGGATGGATCGTCTGGGTAGCGTCAGGCGTAGTCAGGCAGGCCAGGTCAGCAACGTGCGGGCAGCAAGGTACCGGAGGAGCAGGCAGAGAATAGTCAGGATCACAAGCCGGGTTCAGTAACTCACGGGCAGCGCGGTACAGAGGATCAGGCAGAAGGATGGTCAGGCAAGCCAGGGATCAAGCAGGAGAAGTCAGCAGAGGTCAGGATCAGGCTGGGTCGGCAACAAATCGGATAGTCAGCAGAACAGGAACACAGGATACCAGGTACAGGGGCTCATGGGAAACAATACACCAAGGCCCTGATCACAGGCCTGGTCCTGCTTGAATACACCTCCTGCAATCAGCTTCAGCTGATGGCTGACTGCAGGAGTGAGCTTCTGGTTGCTGAGAGCACCCGCTGGCCAGCCCTGGTACTGCAGCCCACACAGCAGGTGAGTCCCACCACCAGTGGTGAATCCATTCCTGACACAGCATAACCCTTTTGCTTACCTTTTTTCTAGGTGTCTTCATGTGAGTTCTTCCCCTCTTAAAAAAGCATATCGGGATCTCATCCTACCCAGCTTGGGTTGCAAGAAAGGAATTCCAAAACACACACCCACAACAGGCCCTTTACTGTGTCTCCAATGCAGAATACTTATGTAAAAAATGAGAGCACCAAGAAGTTTCTTCCAACCTCCGATACTATAGTATAGCATTCATATCTATTTGGTAAGTTACAGTAAGCAGAGAGAAAGTTACAGGCTTCAGGATGTATGTTCCCATTGACCCCATAAGGAGCTCTGAGGAATCTGGTTGCAAAGGATTATACAGGATCATGTTTACCAAACAGCATTAGTAGCTCACTGTTTTCCAGTAAAGGATCTTTATATATACAACAGATTTAGCCAATCTTTCTCAACCTTTTGAACATGAAGATATTTCTGGTCTCAGCCCTTGATAATAATAATTAATGTTTCTATAGCTCATTAGTGTCATAGTCAATGGGAAGAATTCTCCGTACATTTGTGGTCATTGGAAAGAATCCACCACTTACAGATAGCTAAAGTGTCAGTGGTTCCTTATCTGAGAGGCAGAAATTGCTAGAGACAACCAACAGCCTCTGAAGGAACTCTGGTTGAAAAAGGTTGGATTAAACTTTAATTGGCATGTGCCTTTAATATCTTTCATGCATGTAAAAACTATCCACTCAAAATGGATATATTTCCAGTGTACTGGGTATTGAATTACGCTAAAGAATTTACTGCTTAATTTCCCCGTACATTTTTTTTTTCAGGTTCAGGAATATGTTTTAAGGAATGTACGAATGAACTGCAATTACCAGAGGAAGTGTCATTTTGCTGAATCTGTCCCCGGGGAAGGGAAGAGATTCTTGCTGTTCTTCTCTCCAACTTCTTCAATATTAAAGTGGAGTGAGGCTACACGATGAAACCTTGCCCATTATCCCTCATAACTAGCAGATCATATTAGGATCCATCCATCATACAAGGCTCGAAAACTTTTCCGACATGAGCCCTAACTTGCTGGAGGTGACTTGGAAAAGAACTTGCAGATCAGTAGTACTTTTTCCAAGTCATCTTTACCAGATACAACATTTATATAAATGGACTATTTTACAACATTGTGTTCATCTTTCTGTCTTTCAGATTCTGGATCAGTAGTTCCATGTTGCCTGAAACAGCTCTCCATTTCTTGAGGGAATCAAAAATTGACCTACTGTAAATCTCTCATTTGGACGGACCAATTTAAAGCCCAAGTTTGGGCTGCCTCCCTCACAGTCTCCTGTTCCTTTGGAGCACCCCTCACCCATCTCTTGGAGCCAGCCTTTTTTTTTTAGAAAAACTACTTAGACATACAGTGGGGATCGAAAGTTTGGGCACCCCAGCTAAAAATTTGTATTAATGTGCATAAAGAAGCCAAGGAAAGATGGAAAAATCTCCAAAAGGCATCAAATTACAGATTAGACATTCTTATAATATGTCAACAATCCTGCGAGCTGTTCTGTCTGATATTTTTCTTGGTCTTCCAGATCTTGTTTTAACTTCCACTGTTCCTGATGACTGCCATTTCTTAATTACATTCCGAACAGAGGATATTGACATCTGAAAATGCTTTGCTATCTTCTTATAGCCTTCTCCAGCTTTGTGAGCGTCAACTATTTTCAGTTTCAGTTTTCTAGACAACTGCTTAAAAGAACCCATGGTGCTGATTGTTGGGGCAAGGTCAGGTGAGTCTGGGCATTTAAAACCTTTGAGATTGACATCGCCTGGTCTTCCCAGACGATGATTGAGAACAATCCATGACACTGGCAGGTCTCAGCTTTGCAAAGGGGGCAGTGCATGCTATAAATTCTGCAGGGTGCCCAAACATTTGCAGATGCCATTTTTTTGTTTTCTGTTATTTTGAAAGTGTAAATGATGGAAATAAAATCTAACTTTTGTTGACATATTATAAGAATGTCTAATCTGTAATTTGATGCCTTTTGGAGATTTTTCCATCTTTCCTTGGCTTCTTTATGCACATTAATACAAATTTTTAGCTGGGGTGCCCAAACTTTCGATCCCCACTGTCCAAAGAGTGTACCATAAGTAATGCAAACTGAGCATACCTTTTCTTTAAACTTACATAGGTCATTCAAATTTCACATGTGGGTGGAATAACTCTTCTTCTATAATAACTCTTCGTCTTCTTTTTGATTGCAGGTAAATAATAGATTCCAAGAAGAAGCAAGGTGCTGTCATCAAGTTCCCGACAAAGTAGGGATGCAGACTGTCCTACAGCCATAGAAGGCTACAGAATGTTTACAGAGAGGTGTCACGTACCTGATTGGAGACTGAAATGATGAGGTCGGCCTCACTTGTGTCACTAGACCTGACCCCACTGGAAGTGGAACAGAGGGTGTCTAGGGATCAGGGGGACAAGAGTGCCAGCAGATGTTGCTTGAAGCACTTGCAGCTGGAGTCCTTAAAAGACTGATGAACCACCTATTCAGGAAGAGTAGCGATATGCAGAGCTGGTATGGTAGACCACCAGGCGTGCACCAGAGCAAGGCAGGAAGCTGGGATGGGAGACAGGAGCAATGTCATAGGAATAGCCGGGGTCATCAACGGGCGGACAGCGAGGTACCAAATCATAATCAAGCCAAAGTCAGGAGCAGAGCCGAGGTCAGGAACGAGTATTAAGCAGAGGAGGAAACAAGAGTCAAGTCAGGAACAAGCCGGGTCAGCAACAAGGGAATCACAGAGGAACAAACAGGACACGGGGAACAGCTGAAGACCAGTCAGCACTAAGCACAGGCAGAGGCACCCTTTAAATAGTCTGTTTGGCTCCAATCTTCGCCTTGCATGTGCATATGCGCATGCATGTGCGCGATCGCACATTTCTATGCGCATGTCTGGTCACTTCTCCGGATATTTCCGTGCGCATGCACATTTCTATTTGCCAACCGTCTCACAGGAATTCCCTTACTGAGGACACCATTGACAAGATCAATTTGGTGACTCTGGTCAGCAGAGTCATCTCCATAAATATTCTGAAGCTTTCTGTGGATGTCAGACATGTTTTGATTTATATTATTGATATTATTTTGTTTTTCACATTTAGCGCGGGGATATAGGCTACGTTTGGAGCCTATTTTTTATTGAAAGGCTAGTAGGTTAACTGGATCCTCTCTAAATTGTCCCTAGTATGTGTATGTATGAATGTAAGTTAGGGACCTTAGATTGTACACCCCTTGAGGGTTAGGGACTGATGTGAATGTACTGTCAGGAACCATCACGACGCATGGGTCTACACATGCGTAGGTGTCTGCCGAGACGTTAAGGTAGCAGGGCACTAGGACCCAGGCGCACCCGTCGTCTGGACAGTACTAGGCAGGCACTGGGACCCAGGCTACGCCTGTCAGGTGCAGGGTGGGCTATTTAAACTAGCCCTGCACAGACACTTGTTGCCGAATGGTCTTTGTATCCTGTTACCTGTGTGTGAGTACTTCTGATCTGGATTGTTTTGACCTTGTTGCCTTCTCCCGTCCTGACCCCTTGGCTTGCCTGACTCTGCTCCTGGATGTTCCCGTTTAGATCTGACCTCCTGGTATTGACCCTGCGTGTGACCCGACTATCCTTTGCCTACCGTTTTGTATCTTACCGATCCACTAGTTACCGACCCGGCCTGCACGACTCTGATTTAGCTCATCCATCCACCCATCCCGCGGGGATCACTAGGCTCCCTTACATCAGACTCCTAGCTCTCTGGAGCCCCTGTCAGACTCCTCTACCCCTGTTGGAGATACCTGGTAGTTGCGACCTGGTACCGGAGCGCTCCAAGTCCATCCCCACCATCAGGGGCCCTGGTGAACAAGTGCTCCGGTACTTAGACTCCGCACTCTGGGAAGGCTCTACCGGGGGAATGATAGAGGTGCTGTCAGGCGGTGTCAGGGATCGCGGCGTCCTGTCGGCCGGCGCATGCACGCTGGCAACGGCTCACGCCGGGACACAGGCACCAGGTCCCGGCGAGCCGCGGATGACAGGACGCCGCGCATGCGCAGTGGAAGCCGCGGGCGCGCCTTGGGCGGCCAATGACAGCCCGGGGGCGCATCCTGGGCGGCCAATGACAGTGCAGGGCGCACTATTTAAAGATGCCCTGCACTGTCAGTAATTGCCGCAAGGTCTATCTGTGATTCTGTGTTCCTGCACCCATCTAGTGACCCTGTTTGACCCTGACTACGCTGCCTGCCCCTGTGATTGACCCGGATTGCCCTGACTACGCTGCCTGCTCCTGTGATTGACCCGGATTGCCCTGACTACTCTGCCTGCTCCTGTGATTGACCCGGATTGCCCTGACCATTCTACGGACTGACTTACCCTGCTGATCCTGCGTGTGACCCGACTACTCTTTGCCCGCCGATTCTGTACCCCGCTTACCCCCACGGGACCACGATCCGTTACCACCCTGCTGGGGCCGCCATCCTCTTCACATCTGGCTCTCCCGGTACCTGCATACGTCCCCGGAGGTCTCCTCAGCCACTGGTGGGCCTGCTCAGAGGTCGTGACCTGGCCCGGGACTGTTTCAAGTCCATCCCCACCATCAGGGGCCCTGGTGAAAGCACAGCCCGGGCTTAGACCCCACGCTCTGGGTAGGTCTGTCAGTTGGCAGCCTGAGGCACCACCTGGCGGATCATAACAGGCGGTCCATTACATGTACAATATATATGTAAAGCGCTGCGTAAATTGACGGCGCTATATAATTAACCAAAACAAACAAATGCACAGGATTTAGAATTATATTGCGCTGACACGTTCTGTGGTCCCTGACAGCCAACAGAGTATCCAGATTTTAAGTAACTTTAACCAACACTCATACATCATATTTGGTGCATTATAAATTGCTACAAACTTATTATAAATATAGTTATTCATTTTATATGAAGAATGATATTTCAGCATAATTAAAATAAAACGAGATGCCAATATTTCTTTTATAGCTCATTGAGCGGCACATTTATAAGACTAAATTACTTACAATAATTAGGAAAAATTGCCGCCATTAAAATTGCTTTAAAACATTGGAAAAATAATCTTTAGTTCATTTTAAAATCTTAGAGCGCTCTCTCATGTGGTGCGCAGGGGAACAGGATTAGGAAAAGGCTAAATATTGGGATGGATGCTTGACCTTTCGTGAAATTTTGTGCACTTAGTCCCAAACCCATGCCTTTTGCAATTTCCATATCCGTGCGATTGGTAGTAATTAAGGGTAATCTATGATACATTACTTAAAGTGCAACTAAACTCACTTTAGCACCTTTTTTCGATTTTATCCCTCCTTCCCTGCCCCATATAAAAGCTAATCATTTTTATTCTATTTTTTACTGTTTTATTTCCATGCTTAAAAGCAGCCCTTCTGGGTTTCCAGCCTAAGCCGGGCCCTGTTTCCACCTAGAATGGCTACATAGCAGCGATTCCAGGAGAAAAGTGTTACTAAGGCACCGCTGTGCGCATGTACGTAGGCTTTGTGTGCATGTGTGGTGGTATAGTGGCAAAAGCTGGTAGGATTGCGAGCACGTGCGGAACCCTCCTTTGCACGTGTGCACATGCACCACCGGTTCTGTTAGATCCTAGATACCTGGAAGACACCAGCAGCACGTACGCACACATGCTTTTACGCACACCACTTCCCGACCGGCCTTTGCATATAAACGGCCGGACGGTGGCAGTGCAGGGTCGGGTGGCCGTTTATAAATGGCCTCCCCGCACCCTGCTTGTGCACGCTCCCTCGGAGCGCGCAGCACCGCGATCCGGTGCCTGCTGTGTCCTCCGGACACAGTGAAACACCGATCGTCGGACGGGACCTCTGTACGAGGTCCCGATCATGTGATCACTGTTTGGCCAATCAGTGATCACATGCAAAGTAGTAAGCAAGATGTCACTTGTGACATCATTGCTTACTACGTGTGAAATCTGTGAATGATCACAGAGGTCACATGGTACAAGGCTATTCACAACAGCCTTCTACCATGTGACAAGCTGTGACCAATCACAGCTCACTCAGTACTTTTCAATGAGTGGAAGAATGCAGACAGAGAGAAAGAGAAATGATTGCTTTTACATCCTATATGGGTGTAAAAGCAATCAGTGTAAAAAAAAATCTTCATCACCCCCCCACAAGTAGTACAGTGTCACCATGGTGACACTGTACTGCTAGGGTGACAGTATGTAAAAAAAAAATAATAATATAAAAAAATAAAATAAAAATGTAAAAAAAAATGGTTAAAAATTATAATTTTTGGTTATAAACTAATTTGGATTTTTTTTTTTTACTAAAAAGATAACGGAATACATTTTGGCAAAGATTTATGATGAAATATTATTTATTTGCAAAATTTTATAAAAAAAACACTTTTTTAAAAAATATTTGGACTTTTTCATTTACATAGCAAAAAAAATAAAAATCCCAGCGGTGAATAAATACCACCAAAATAAAGCTTTATCTGTCTCAAAAAAATGGTAAAAAATTAATTTGGGTACAGTGTTGCATGACCGCGCAATTGTCATTCAAAGTGTGATAGCGCTGAAAGCTGAAAATTGCCCTGGGCAGGAAGGGGGGTGAAAGTGTCCGGACTGGAAGTGGTTAAGATGGCACCGTGAAAGAGGGGCAGGGGAGCCAATTCATTCAGCAGTTTAGTTCTGCTTTAAATTCATTGGGAGGCTCAATATAAGAGGCTAAACAAATGGCTAATAATCCTATAGGAGACCCCAATTAATAACCAATCACTGATATCAGATCCTGATCAATCCTATGCAGACATTTCTTTACAATTTCAGAAAGAATACTGGTACATAAAATGATAGATACAATTATATATTAAAGTCTTCTGAAAGAACGCAGAGATATGCAATACTAGCCAACTGTAGTCACCTTTGAATCTCATCCCGCAATACTAATGGAATATTAATAGCTGCTCAGCAGGGTCAGAAATTAAAGGATTCTTAATGTTTCTGTTTTCTCTGTTGAGCCAGGTCTGTGATAGGAACCTGATATTATCATCTTGAACACAACAATAGTATTAAATTGAACCCGTGCCTGCTCATGGAGGGTAAAGAAATGAGTGACGGGTTCACTTAAAATGGAATTCCAGCCTAGCACTAGCAAAAAAAATCTGTATACTTACCTTTTTTAAGTCCGCTCCAGTCCATTCACATGATTCTGCACCTCCAGCTCTCCTGTGTCAGCTGCAGCTGCAGGGGAAAGGATGGAGTGCCAATAATGGATGGAATGTTGGAGCCAATGGGTGAAGTCTCAGCACTGGAAATTCTCACCTGTTATCGAGTGTTTCCAGACACAAGGGAGCCAGAGCCAGCTCTGGTCCAGTTGCATCATCCTGCAGCTCCAGATCTCCTGTGTCAGCTGCAGCTGCAGGGGAAAGGAAGGAGTACAAACAATGGCTGGAACATGGGAGCCAAATGGGTGACATCTGAGCTCTGGGAATTCTCACCCATTGTCAAGTGCTCCCTGACACAGAGCCTGTCCTCTACCCTCCTTCTGCAGTAACGTGATCATGCAGCATCAGCTGCAGGGGAGAGGATGGATTGCCAATAATGGATGGAACGTGGGAGCCAATGGGTGAAGTCTCAGCACTGGAAATTCTCACCTGTTATCAAGTGCTCCCAGACACAAGGGAGCCAGAGCCAGCTCTGGTCCAGTTGCATGATCCTGCAGCTCCAGATCTCCTGTGTCAGCTGCAGCTGCAGGGGAGAGGATGGAGTGTCAATAATGGATGAAACATGGGAGCCAATGGGTGAAGTCCCAGCACTGGAAATTCTCACCTGTTATCAAGTGCTCCCAGACACAAGGGAGCCAGAGCCAGTTCTGGTCCAGTTGTGTGATCCTGAAGCTCCAGAGCTCCTGTGTCAGCTGTAGCTGCAGGGTAGAGGAAGGAGCGCAAACAATGGCTGTAAAGTGGGAGCTGAATGGGAGATGTCTTAGATCTGGGAATTCTCACCCATTGTCATGTGCTCCCTGACACAAGGAAGCCAGAGCCGGCTCTGGTCCAGTAACGTGATCATGCAGCACCAGCTCCCTTTTGTCAGGGAACTCGACAACAGGTGAAAATTTCCAGATCTGAGATGTCACCCATTTGGCTCCCACATTCCAGCTGTTGTTGCCACTCCTTCCTCTCCTTTGCAGCCGCTGCTCACTGACACAGGAGAGCTGGAGTTGCAAGATCATGTGACTGGAGCAGATTAAAAAATTGTAAGTAGACAGTTCTTTTTTCCACAGGTTAGGCAGGATAGGTAGCAGCAGGAGGGAGTGAACCTTTTTAAGCATACAGTAATTAGTGTTAGGCTGGAATTACATTTTAATTGTCTACCTACAACCTACCCTCCCCACAACCTCTGTCCTCTACCCTCCTTCTGCATCCTATACTTACCTTCACGTCTGAGTGACTTCAGTCACCCCTGCCAGGCATAACAGCCAGATCCTTGACCCTCTCAGTTCCAGCAGCAATGTTTGCTTAGGAACACACCTCCAGCCTGCCTACTTGAGCAGTAAACAAGAAGCAACACCCTTGGGAAACATCATCTCTCCTCCTATCCAGTGGTGTATTCAGGTTTCGTGCTGCCCTAGGCAACACAAACATTGGCTCCCCTCCTCATGGAGAGACCATGACACCAACTAACATCCCCTCCCCCACGAAGAGAGTCTTACATTGACCAACAACACCCCAACCCCCCACCCCACCCCCGAGAGAGCTTTCCACTACTACCACCTCCTATTCACTGGCAACCCCCCACCCCAGCAAGACATAAGACACTCATCTTCACAGCTCTGGACGTCTCCGGGAACAAGGGTCTGCATACACCATCAAGCAGCCCGCAGCCTCTCTCAGATCCCACCTGGTCCCTGTGCTGCGTTTGTCCTTTCTTTCTTTTCTTCTTTTGGGGGTACGGCGCTGCCTCCATGAAAAATGCTGCCCTAGGCAAATGCCTTGTTTGCCTTGTGGTAAATACACCCCTGCTCCTATCACCATGGCTAACTTCAACATGTGCACTAAAGCAGAGTCTGATTGGCCCCTAGTGGTGTCCCTTGCTCTCCCGGTCTGCTGTGATGGAGATTACAGAAGGCTTATATAAGGAAAGATTAATTTGCTTACATTAACTGAAGTTAAAAATATACTGTTCTTCCTTAAGTATTTGGTGTTCAGCTTCCAAGTCTTGCAATATACACATAGTAAAGAACAGAGAATAGAATAAATGATACAAGTATCTATTAATGTTTTTTTTTACACTCTCTAATATGTTCCCCATTACAGAAGTTAACTAACTAGTCTGTAGTTACATGATAAAGACTTTGATCCCTTTTTAAATATAGGCGCCACATTGGTCTTGCGCCAATCTAGTGATACTGAGCAAACCATTAAAGAGTCTCTAAAAAATTAAAAACAATGGCTTTGAAATCAAATACAAATAACCTGCTCTTGGGTAAATAAACTACTCTTAAAAAATGACATAGAAAAGCAGCTCACACATCAGGCAATAAATATAATAGTAAAAAAATAAAATTGCAGCGCTAATCAGAAAAAATATCAATATCAATATTAATCCTCCCTTTAAAGATCTGAAAACGGTCCTAAAAGAAGACTCCCATCTCAAATTAAATCAGTACTTTTGTAATAAAGATGAAGTGGATGTTATACTTCAAACTGCAGGCTTCATTACCAATAAAGAACTACAGTTGCAAGAAAAAGTATGTGAACCCCTTGGGATTACGTGGAGTTTTGCATGAATTGGGCATAAAATGTGCTCTGAACGTCATCTAAGTCACAACAAGAGAAGAACACAGTCTGCTGAACATAATACTACACAAACATTA
The DNA here is from genome assembly GCF_062004578.1 of Staurois parvus. NCBI lineage: Eukaryota > Metazoa > Chordata > Amphibia > Anura > Ranidae > Staurois > Staurois parvus. Next base: position 7,906,468 of record NW_028317891.1, read on the forward strand.
GATGCTGCCATGGTTTAATTGCACATAACATGTAAACATTCACAGTGCAGGGAGGAAAAAGTATGTGAACCTTTGGACTTAATAACTGGTTGACCCTCCTTTGGCAGCAATAACCTCAACCAAACGTTTCCTGTAGTTGCAGATCAGACCTGCACAACGATCTGGAGTCATTTTGGACCACTCCTCTTCACAAAACTGTTTCAGTGTAGCAATATTCTTGGGATGTCTGATGTGAATCGCTCTCTTAAGGTCATGCCACAGCATTTCAATCGGGTTGAGGTCAGGACTCTGACTGGGCCACTCCAGAAGGCGTATTCTGTGCTGTTGCAGCCATTGTTTTGTTGAATTACTTGTATGCTTTGGGTCATTGTCCTGTTGCATCACCCATCCTCTGCGGAGCTTCAGTTGGCGGACAAATGGTCGTACGTTTTCCTGCTAAATGTCTTGATAAACTCTGGAATTCATTTTCCCATCAATGACAACAATCCGTCCAGGCCCTGAGGCAGCAAAGCAGCCCCAAACCATGAGGCTCCCTCCGCCATGTTTTACAGTGGGGATGAGGTTTTGATGTTGGTGTGCTGTGTTCTTCTATTGTTGTGACTTAGATGATGTTCAGAGCACATTTTATGCCCAATTCATGCAAAACTCCACGTAATCCCAAGGGGTTCACATACTTTTTCTTGCAACTGTAAAAGTGGCCATACAAGGCTTGAATTTCAGCACTGCTCACAGGGCCACTCACAGCTCAAATTGTGGATGATCTACCAAGAATTGGCTGAAATTCAAGCCTTATAATTATATAAAATTATAAAAATGTCATATGGTGTAGCATGACCGCACAATCGTCATTCAAAGTGTGACAGCTCTGAAAGCTGAAAATTGGCCTGGGCAGGAAGGGGGAGAAAGTGCCTGGTATTGAAGTGGTTAAAGAGACCAAAACCTACTGCTGGAAAAAATAGGAGGAGCTTGTAAAACAGCTAACAATTTGACAAGTGCTAACCAGCAATGTTGCCCAATAGTAGGAGGAAGGGAGAACAGGGAAGTGCCTTCTCATGCTAGTCTATGGGGCTGTGTGTTTCTATTGATGCACACAATGTAGGGAGACATAGCTTTAGTTCCTGCATGCAAAGGTGGCTCCTTAGGAGACTGTATGAGAAAGGAGCCACCAGGGGCGGACTGACAACTCATGGGGCCCCCGGGCAATAGGGGATCATGGGGCCCCTGTGTCCTTGCCCAAACTCAAAAAAGCCTATGAAGAAGGTACCAGGAGCATCTCATGGGGCCCCCTACTGACCCAGTGCCCACAGGCAGTGCCCGAGTTTCCAAATGGTCAGTCCGCCCCTGGGAGCCACTCTAAAATAGGAAACCTGACGCAACGGTCATGGATCCAGTTTAAACAGAAACATAGGCAAGGCTTAAAGATAAATTGGCTGCTGAAAGTGCTGACAAAACTCCCTGTATTGCTTCCCTCCTCTGTCCACAGCACTGGTCCCTGTCCTGACTGATTTAGACATATGTCATGAGAAGATCAATGGCAGAAGAAAGGTGGCCTGGGGGGGGCCTATTGAAATTTTCCTATGGGACCCCATGATTGGTAGTTATGCCCCTAACTGAAACTGTGACACTGGAAAAGAAATGCTTTGAAAGGGATACAAAGGGGAGAAAAACGCAGGAAAAAAGTTAGCATTCCCAAACTTGTGCTGAAGGTTGCTTTAACTTTTTTAAGTTCATTAAGCAGTTCATTAAGGTCATAGCCTGTACACCTTCCTGGTATGGGTAAAATGTAATTTTATATTTATTTCCTATGATTTTTGGGTCCATTTAGTGGCCATATTACAGTATTTTCCTGAAACACCACAATCAGAAAAAAATATCAGTATGGTCTCTAGATAGAGCTGAAGAAAAAGAAATACACATATTAGGCAAGCTACAGCAAATAGTATGCTTAAGGCATTCACACAGCATTTTTTTTTTTTAATAAATAGACCCCTAGGATTACATAGACTTGAATCACACTGTACCCACACCAGACCAATAGGCTCTACATTTCTCTTACTTACTGATATGGATAAAAAAAAACTAACCGCATGATTTGTGGATGTTGGATTTCCTTGAATAGCTTCTCCCTCTTATTGAAGAATATAAACCAACATAAGATGAGTACAAGGTAGGCTTAAATTAAAAAAAAAAAAACAGTTTATTCATTCACTGAGTAGAAATCGGCTTAATTTGGGATATTACTGAGCCAAAACCCTGCAGTTGACCTCTTACCCAGATGATCATTGGAAATAAATACAAGATTACATTTCACACATAATACACGCATTATGGGAATTATTCATGGCAGCTGTGTACAGAATTAGGGAACTATGGAAGAGCCCTGGGGTCACTCAGAACATATCAGACTGGATGTCGCTCCACTTCCTTAAACTGAACCTCTCCAAAACTGAGTTTCTTGTCTTCCCCCCAGCCTGGACACCACCCCCCATTGACTTCTCCATCACATCCAACAACGCCACCATCAAACCCGCCCCGCAGGCCAGAGTACTTGGTGTCATTCTGGACTCCAACCTATCCTTCCAGCCCGAAGTCCAATCTTTAACTAACTCATGCAGACTCCACCTCCGCAACATCGCCAAAATCCGCACGTTCCTAACCCCAGAAATCACCAAACAGCTCATCCACTCCCTCATCATATCACGACTCGACTACTGCAACTCCCTCCTCACTGGCCTGCCTCGCCGCTGGCTATCCCCGCTTCAGTCCATCCTGAATACGGCTGCCAGACTCATTCACCTTTCCAACTGCTCCATCTCCGCAACCCCCCTCTGCCAATCCCTCCACTGGCTTCCGATTGCACAACGGATCACATTCAAAATCCTAACACTGACGTACAAAGCTGTCCACCATACTGCCCCGAACTACATCACTGACCTAATATCCAAATACCACCCAACACGCACACTCCGCTCCTCACAAGACCTCCTTCTCTCTAGTTCCCTGGTCTCCTCCTCCCATGCCCGCCTCCAGGACTTCTCCAGGGTGTCACCCATCCTCTGGAACTCCCTGCCCCAACCCATCAGATTATCACCTACTCTCCTCTCCTTTAGGCGCACCCTGAAAACCCATCTCTTCAGGGAAGCCTACCCCACCCCCTGCTAACTTGCCGACCTCCTCCACTCTTCCTACCACTTCATCCCCCACAGATATCTCCTCCTGTGCCACCATCCCCTCCCTCCTAGATTGTAAGCTCGAAAGAGCAGGGCCCTCGATCCCCTCATGTTTTGCATTGTATTAGTATTGTTCTGTCACATGTTCTGTCCCCCTTTGTAATGTAAAGTGCTGAGCAAACCATTGGAGCTTTATAAATACTGTATAATAATAATAATAATATTAATATAATTCTGAATTTCAAAGTCATAATTCTGAGATTAAAAATAAGAATTCTGAATTTGAAACTCTGATTTTTGTTTATTAAATTTTAGGATGTCCCAAAGTTTTAATCTCAGAATTCTGACTTTTCTTCTCAGAATTCTGACTTTAAACCTATTTATATAGAGGGCAGTTACAAGGAAGCCATAGCAGTGGAACAACAATGACTTTACATCTCTGAATTCTGATTTGGAAACTCAGAATTTTGTTTAATAGATTTTAGGATGGCTGAAAGTTTTAATCTCAGAATTCTGACTTTGAATATCGGAATTCTGAGGTTGAATCTCAGCATTCTAACTTCAAATCTCAGAATTCTGACTTTTAATCTCAGAATTCGGACTTTGAGCTTTTATAGGTTGATAGCTCCTCCTGGTCTGGGCTAAAATATAGTGTTTGTAACGTGAAGTAGAGATATTGATTGCATACATGTGACTTAGGGGCAAGGTTGAAGGGGAAGAGGGATACTGCTGGTGTCTGATGTCCAAGGTTTACTGAATTTTCCTAAAGCCAAGGTTGATTTAGCAAAAAGATATTCCATGTGGTAATTATCATTTAGTAATGAGATAACAGCGGAAAGTGAAGAGGGTTTTTCCAGGAAAGGTGGGCTGCTATTAATACGTGGCTAACAACAGTATGAAGGTTGGGAGGCCAGGAGGTTAAGTCCAAACCAAAGAGAGCCATCTGTAGTGAGAGTAGACAGTAGAAATGTGATTTCAGAAAGAATAAAGGAGACATTTCTCCAGAAGGAAGCAATGTGTGGACACTAAAAGAGGTAATAACCTCCTGCGCATAAATGGAGAAAAAACACTAACAAGAAGCTGCTGTCGCCTAACCTGACTTCAATAGGTGCAATGCAATAATTCAAAGAAATGGTGAAGCGCTAGCAATATATCACAAATAAGGATAGATATAAAATGAGCATATACACAGCAAAAACATAAAATGCATAAAATATAAATAAAGTGACAATTCAATGTGCTCATCCAATCGGATCAAATAAAGCGCTGCTGATAGTGAACAGGTAAACCTGTACTCATACAAGTGAACCCTTTTCCGAAATGGGAAAAAAAACAACAAACCAGCCCTCCCTAGTCCACATGGGGGACTGATAATATATAATCAAGTGACCCCTCTGGGGGTGAAGACACAGCAAAAGTGGCCAATAAAAAAATAAAATGTAATCATTCCCAAAGATTAATAATAGATGCACATGTGAACATAAAAATGTCCAGAAAGCACTGTATATCAATCACACAGGTGCTGGCAATCAGTGTGGATATCCAAAATACAGAATGGCTGCAGATCAACAACTACAGTGGGAATCAAAAGTTTGGGCACCCCTGCTAAACATTTGTATTAATGTGCATAAAGAAGGCAAGGAAAGATGGAAAAATCTCCAAAAGGCATCAAATTACAGATTAGACATTCTTATAATATGTCAACAAAAGTTAGATTTTATTTCCATCATTTACACTTTCAAAATAACAGAAAACAAAAAAATGGCGTCTGCAAAAGTTTGGGCACCCTGCAGAATGTATAGCATGCACTGCCCCCTTTGCAAAGCTGAGACCTGCCAGTGTCATGGATTGTTCTCAATCATCGTCTGGGAAGACCAGGTGATGTCAATCTCAAAGGTTTTAAATGCCCAGACTCATCTGACATTGCCCCTACAATCAGCACCATGGGTTCTTCTAAGCAGTTGTCTAGAAAACTGAAACTGAAAATAGTTGACGCTCACAAAGCTGCAGAAGGCTATAAGAAGATAGCAAAGCGTTTTCAGATGTCAATATCCTCTGTTTGGAATGTAATTAAGAAATGGCAGTCATCAGGAACAGTGGAAGTTAAAGCAAGATCTGGAAGACCAAGAAAAATATCAGACAGAACAGCTCGCAGGATTGTGAGAAAAACAATTCAAAACCCACGTTTGAATGCACGATCCCTCCAGAAAGATCTGGCAGACACTGGAGTTGTGGTACACTATTCCACCATAAAGAGATACTTGTACAAATATGGTCTTCATGGAAGAGTTATCAGTAGAAAACCTCTTCTACATCCTCACCACAAAAATCATGAACTTTGAACTTTGCAAATGAACATATAGACAAGCCTGATGCATTTTGGAAACAAGTTCTGTGGACCGATGAGGTTAAAATTGAACTTTTTGGCCGGAATGAGCAAAGGTACGTTTGGAGAAGAAGGGGCACAGAATTTAATGAAAAGAACCTCTGTCCAACTGTTAGGCATGGGGTTGGATCAATCATGCTTTGGGGTTGTGTTGCAGCCAGTGGCACAGGGAACATCTCACGAGTAGAAGGAAAAATGGATTCAATAAAATTTCAGCAAATTTTGGATGGTAACTTGATGCCATCTGTGAAAAAGCTGAAGTTAAAGAGAGGATGGCTTCTACAAATGGATAATGATCCTAAACACACCTCGAAATCCACGGGGGATTACATCAAGAGGCGTAAACTGAAGGTTTTGCCATGGCCTTCACAATCTCCTGACCTCAACATCATTGAAAATCTATGGATAGACCTTAAAAGAGCAGTGCGTGACAGACAGCTCAGAAATCTCAAAGAACTGGAAGACTTTTGTAAGGAAGAATGGGCAAAGATACCTCAAACAAGAATTGAAAGACTCTTGGCGGGCTACAAAAAGCGTTTACAAGCTGTGATACTTGCCAAAGGGGGCAGTACAAGATATTAACTCTGCAGGGTGCCCAAACTTTTGCAGACGCCATTTTTTTGTTTTCTGTTATTTTGAAAGTGTAAATGATGGAAATAAAATCTAACTTTTGTTGACATATTATAAGAATGTCTAATCTGTAATTTGATGCCTTTTGGAGATTTTTCCATCTCTCCTTGGCTTCTTTATGCACATTAATACAAATTTTTAGCTGGGGTGCCCAAACTTTCGATCCCCACTGTATGTGCTCGTGGTAGGTGATCTTCAAACCGGGTGATATGAATCCTCAATGGCAGAAATGCCACCTCACCTCCAAGAAGTGACCACAAGGGCCAGCTCGCCTTATGAATCTCACCATGAAGCCACGTTCCAGACCAAGATGTTGCATGGGATCCTCTGTCACTAGTAATCTCAGGTCACACTCCCCACAGAGCCATACCATCAAAGATATATTCACAGAACATCCTGTGTATGGCCCGGCTTTCTCCTAGACTTTACTTTTGCTCCTGTATTAACTTTGTTCATCTGCTCCAGAAGGGTCTCTATGAACATGGGAAAGCACAAAAGACACCGAAGAGTGAACCGCTGTCAGGGATGCAGATGTGACCAGAAGTGTGTGGACTGACACAGGGAAACGCAGGCTTCAGATATGGTATAAACAAGACAATTTATTAAGACTAACAATACAAACATAAACGCAGTGCACCAAACCCCAAGCTAACACAAATACATACAACAAGGTGAAACAAACCCAAACCTAAACTGATACAGATACACAGGTGCATACACATATAGAGCACAACGTAGTCAGGCAGGCCGGGTCGATAACTATCGGGCAGGTAGGTACAGGAGGAGCAGGCGGAGAGAATGGTCAGGGTCACAAGCCAGGGATCAAAACAGGAGAAGTCAGCAGAGGTCAGGATCAGGCAGGGTTGGCAACAAGTCAGGCAGAAACAGGAACAGTAATGCAGGTTACAAGATACAGGGGCCCATGGAAAAACACACACCAAGGCACACACTGCAGGTCTGGCCATCCCTTAAATACACCTGCAATCAGCCCCAGGTGATGGCTAATTGCCGAAGTGAACCTCTGGTTGTTGAGAGCACCCGCTGGCCAGCCCTGGTACTGCAGCCCACAAGGCAGGTGAGTCCCACCACTATTGGCAAGTCCATTCCTGACAACCGCACTCATAACCCCCCTGACCTTTTTATTAGCTTGAGCGTGAAAACAATGAGGGTATACTTTATGGGTACATTGGGGTTGATTAGAGGTTGAGAGGTGGGTCTCCTGAACGCACAAAATAGGTAGCTTCTCTCCAGAGTAGGGAGTGTTTGAACGGGCTATTGAGAGCTTTGACGTTTAGTGAGGTAATCTTGAGAGACATTGGGAGGTGGGGAGGAGATGCCATTATAGTACAGAGAGAGAGAAAAAAAAAAAAGACTTAGGCGGTTAAAGGTAGCAACAGAGAGATTTATAGGCACTGAATATCAATGTAGCTCATACATACAGAAATGCCAGAGGATATACCTGAGGCTATAGGGTTACTATACCCAGTGGTACTTAACAGATAACAAAGCAAGCATATAGTTCAGTTATAATAAAGTTACAAATGGAGAAAAACTTAGCACACAACAACAAAGAAGCGCGGGGGTAATTCAACAAGACATCCGCTCCTCTACAAAGTGTGAGTTAAAGCTAGGAGCCATCCACCAATGAGCTCCAGTAGTATTGAGCCCCCTGTTAGGATATTAAGGTGGATCTCGCTTATCCCAGCGGCTGGTAATTTTTGAAGACATATTGAGTTTAGGCGTTGGTGGGGGAGGATGAGAAATTAGGCCCCAGTTATGTAGCTGTTTAATTCCGTCTTTGGGGTCTAGAAAGTGACTTGTTGGTTCTGGTAGGTTACTAGCAGTTTTACGGGAAACCCCATTTATAAGTGATTTTGTGTTCCATTAAGATCAAAGTGATTAGCAAAAATTCTTTATGGGCTTGTGAAGTGGCTGCCAAAAAATCGTTGTAGAGTGCCATTTTGGTGTAGGGATCAGGCAGAGATCACATAGATCTTGCAGCCCGCATAAATTGTTCCTTAACATGGAAAAAATGGACACAGGCTAGGACATCTCTGGGCAGAGAAGGCGGCTGATGTTGCTGTTTATGAATCCTATGAGCCCTGTCTTTCAACATATCTTGAGGTGTGAGCGTGGACAGGAGTTTGAAAAATAGTTAGTGGAGGAATGAAACTAACTCAATTGGGGTTACGGATTCAGGTAGTCCCCTTATTTTAATGTTGTTCCGCCTGGAGCGGTCCTCCAGGTCCGCAACTTTTAAGCGTAGTTGTCTAATGGCTTCTGTATGTTCAACCGGGATATTTACAACCATATTGTGGGCTATGGTAGCTGAGAATAGGTGTTGCTCTATATGCTGCGTACACTCTTCTAGAAGCTCAATTTTGTTATGTAGGTGGGAGACAGAAGAGCGTAGTTCTTTTTGTAGGTCTGCCTGCAGGGAGAGTAACATGGCTTTTAAAGAATGTTCTGAAGCAGGGTTATCTGAGGTTGAGTATGATGCCAATGTTTGTATAGGAAGACTGTCGGCTGTGGGACTACAAGTCTCAGTACCATGCTTCTTCTTCATCAGGGAAAGTTTAGCAGGAGACTGTGCTGTGCTGTGTTTGGCACCCTCTTACCTCTGTCAGTAGGGGAGAAAGGTTGCTGCCTTGTAGTATTTGCAGAGTCCTCCATCTCCGGGGATGAATCCTCTTCAGTCCCTGTTGTGGGCTGTAACTCCTGTTCCCCATGCGCTGTGCCAGCGCCAAGTTGATCCGGGAGCTGTGAGGGCTTCATGAAGAAATCAAGAAGGCGGCGTGTTCCCTGGTGCTGGGGCCGCTTGTGGGTCATAATCCCTGGGACCAGGGGGGATTCCTCTTCAGCGGTGCTTCTTCTGAGCTGGATGAGCCTTGTTTGTGCTGCGGAGTTGCAGAGCTCTGTGTTCAGGCGGCCATCTTCTCTGGTGGCCATCTTCTCCGGCCCCCCCAAAAATGTCCTTTTTTTTACACTTTTAGATGTTTGTAAAGATAAAACGTCAGGTCTGATTCTAAGAAATTCTGGACAATCTTATAGTATCTTTGTCCCTATTTAGAGTGAGCTATAACCCATACCCCATAATTCTGTTTTTAAATCTCTGAATTCAGATTTTGAAACTCAGAAGTCTATTTAATACATTTTAGGATGGCCAAAGTCCTAACCTCAGAATTCTGACTTTGAAAGTCAGAATTCTGACTTTGAATCTTAGAATTCTGACTTTGAATCTCAGAATTCTGAATTTTAATCTTAGAATTCTGATTTTGAATCTCAGAATTCTGACTTTAAGTCTCTGAATTAAATTTTCAAACTCATACGTTTATTTAACACATTTTAGGATGGCCCAAAGTTTTAATCTTAGAATTCTGACTTTGAATCTCAGAATTCTGACTCTGAAACACAAAATTCTGACTTTGAAACTCAGAATTCCAACTTTAAATCTCAGAATTCTAACTTTGAATCTCAAAGATTCTGACCTTGAATCTCAGAATTCTGACTTTGAATCTCTGAATTCTGACTTTGAAATTCAGAATGTTTTTAAAATAAATTTTAGGATGGCCCAAAGATCTGTTCTTAGAATTCTGACTTTAAAATTCAGAATGTTGTTTAATGTACTTTTGGACGGCCCAAAGCTTTAATCTCAGAATTTTTACTTTCAAACTCTGATTTTTATTTAATATATTTTAGGATGGCCCCAGGGCTCTTCTGTTCTTTCGTACTGTGAGATATTCACACGGCAACTTTTTTAAAAAAACAGATCCCAAAGAGTGCAACAAAAAGTGAACCCCTGCCATATAATAAGGACTATGCTTAGGACGCAAGCACCAGTCTTCTCAGCAATATGAGAACTCCCCCCTACATGCTTTTGCCACACATAATTCTCCCCATGTGTTTCCTCTTATGTCCTTTATTTCTTCATCAGTTCAGGGGGTGAAATTGAGAGCTTCTAATTTTGGCAATTTTGCCAATTGTGAAATCAATAGTACATGTATTGATACGTTTTGCCAGAATCACTCCACTCAGTCCCCCCCCCCCATCTATTAAATGTACATTGTAAAATCAAGACTCTATGTAAACAGATAAAAACTCTAAAACATCAACTTAAAAATTGGCCCAAAACACAATAGTTTGCAGTTAATGAAAACAAGCCAAGCAACAAATTTGATTAAAACGTTGTTTTTTGTTTTGTCAAAGAAAAATATTTTTTGTGGGGTTGATTGACTTCATTGTCATGCACAATTCACTCGGCTTAAAGCGAATGTTAAAAGGACTTTTCTGCCTTCCTTTATAACAATTCCACGCGACACTAAAAGGCAACAAGCGACCTCTGCTCAATGACATTAAATTACAGGCGGCTGACCTTGGAGGGGCATCATGCACCGCAGTCATTTAAGTGATTGTGTCTCTCCGTATTTATGAGACGTAACAAGCGCTTACAAATGTTGTTCTTTGCGGAGAGGTAAGTCATGCGCTGTCAGCTCACGCTTTACATTTATGAAGCCACATTACAATGATGACTGATTAAAGGACGCAAAAGGGTTTCGACCTTTTTGGTTTAATTTCTCTGCTGTAACTTTATTATTCAAAGGGGTTCTTCGGTAACAGAGTTATATTCAAAAAAAAGTTACATTCAAATATTTTTTAACCACTTGATGACCACTGAATATAGAAGAACATCCTGTCAGCAAGTAATTTTACCAATCTCATGGCTTGGTATCTTTTTTACAGCCTGGAATAGGCTGTTCAGTAAATTTGATCACTTTTACATAGGTGAGAAGGGCTTATGTCCCCCAACCCGCTGCTGCCCATGGTGGTTCCTGAGCTCTCCATTTCCTCTGGTTCCAGTTTCAGAGTTGCCATTCCCTGGCTGCTACAGCCAGAAAATCATCTATTTAAGTACTTGATTAGCTGCATTACAGAGCTGGGGAGACATCAGATGGCTATTAGACCCCTGATGTCCCTATAAAGAGGAGACATCAGGGGTCTATTAAAACCCTGATGCCCCCATAAAAAGTACTTGTCACCTGCCTAAAGCTAACACATAGGGGACGTCTTAGCCCCCTTTGTGATAGCAATAAAGCTAAATTTAAAATAATGTGAAACTTTTTAAAAAAAAGTTAATTTAACAGAATAAATAAAAATAAAATAAAATTAAAAGCACCCCCACTCATACATGCAAATGCACTCATAGGTCCCACAAGTAAACAGTGATTGCTGCTACAGCCAGAAAATCATCCATTTAAGTGCTTGATTAGCTGCATTGGAGAGCCGGGGAGACATCAGATGGCTATTAGACCCCTGATGCACCTATAAAGAGGAGACATTAGGGGTCTATTAAACCCCTGATGCCCCCCAAAAAAGTACTTGTCACCTGCCTAAAGCTAACACATAGGGGACTTCATAGCCCCCTTTGTGATAGCAATAAAGCTAAATTTTAAAAAATGTAAAAAGTTTTAAAAAAGTAAATTTAACAGAATAAATAAAAATTAAATTAAATTAAAAGCACCCCCACTCATACATGCAAATGTACTCATAGGTCCCACAAGTAAACAGCGATTGCACCGCACATGTGGTGTATTGCCACGAGTGAGAGTAATTATTATTTTGCCATTATTCACAATTATCATTACACTGTACCATAGTTTGTCACCATTTTGCTGGTGCATGCAATTTTGAGTCTTGATATTTCTGGTATCAATTTATTTCATGCAACACAATCTTTTATATTTTTCCAAAAACGTGGTATTACCCAAGGGGAAGAAAAATATATTGGAAATATTCTTCCCAGATATATTGACATATATTTGAAATGCTACAATTTTGGCCGTATTCAATATATTTCAATATATATATATATATATATATATATATATTGCATGTTGAAATGCATTTTTATTACAAAATATATGAAAAGTATTTTTAAAAAAACATTTCAAATATACTGTATGTCTTTAAAAATTAAAATCTACATTTTTGGAATGCATTTACAAATATATGTAAAAAATATGTTAAAATTACTTTTTTATATGTAAAAAAAAATCTGAAGCATATATTTAAAAAACAGATTTTTAAAAATACATTTTTTTAAAATATATTCTTCAAATTCAGATGTTACGGCGGAACCCCTTGCAAACATCAAGAAAAAAAGTGTGAGCCCCCCACCCCCCAAAAAAAAAAAAAATCCAAACCAGACCCTTCTTTGAGCATGCAGCCTGGCTGACCAAAAACATTGAAGGTGAGCATGTGTCTCCTCTCCTGTACCATACCTGGCCATATGCCCTCAACATGGTGGGGGTACTTTTCTAGGGGAAAGGGGAAATCTCACTGGCAAAGCACCTTGTCTCCATGTTGATAAGGCCAAGGCTGTCCCCAGATACCACACCCCATGGGATTAATTCAGTATCCTGACTCATTCTCAAAAAAACGAAAAAAATTTAAACTGTAAAACATATAGACAAGTCCTAATTTTTAAAAAAAAAGTCCCACGATGTACATCTGCCTTCAATCGCATTGCTCTGCAATGTATATCTTCATCAATCACAAAGCCTGATGCTTGCCAACTTACTGAAAGAAAACAAAAACAGCATACATCTGGTCTCTCCACTTCACTTTTGCGGAATGACAGGTCTGGTGGATAAAATCTGTTGCATACAAAGAGTCAGGGTACCCCAGGTGACATTGTTGACTATATATGGTCAATAACACACAGAAATCCTGGAGTTTGGGATCTCACTGCATTTTTTTTGTGTGTGGTCCCCTTTAAAATTCATGCAAAACCTGGAGGGCCTGGTAGGTTTAGGGGGAACCCCATACCATTTTTTGTGTGTAGGGGTCTCCCATTAACATTTATATCAGACCCTTATTTAGAATAAGTAAATATCTGGCATATTTGTTTCTAAAGAGAACAAAGAGGCTGGGAACTGTCATATTGCCATACTCATTTTTTCGTTATTAATATCAGTAGGATGTATATATTGTATAGATGTGCCAATTCCCAGGCAGGGTCAGGGCAACCACCAGACATGTTTTATAATGGGGTTTTGCATTTTTATTTTTTCACTTGAAGTATTACTAAAATCATTGACCTCTGCCAAGCTAAACTGTTACTTTTTTTTGCTTTTGTACCCATGGCAGTACCTACCCACCCTCCAATGCACCCCCCACCCCCCCACAAACACACACAAACACACTTCCCATACCTGCATGGCATTTGTCTGAAAATCCCTTGCCTGTGGGCCCAGAAAATGCTCAATACTGATTTTTAACTTTTGGCTCCCATTGACTTGAGTTTCAAATTCAGCATCCGGAGTGTTCTGCTCATCGCTAATGAAGATGTAACAACACCATTTGCAGTTCTCTTATTGGCACCTCCATTCCAGTTGTGTTAGTACCTTATCCACATGAATGTGGTATGAAAATATAAAGTGGGCCTATGGTATACAGCCCTGGCCAAAAAGTTTGGGAATGACACAAATATTAATTTTCCTGCAGTCATCATTGCTTTGCACAAAAAGGGATTCACTGAGAAGAACATTGTTGCTACTAAGAATGCACCTAAATCAACCATTTATTGGATCATCAAGAAGAAGAGAGGTTCAATTATTGTGAAGTAGGCTTCGAGGTGCCCAAAAAGTCTAGCAAGTGCCAAGACCGTCTCCCAAAGTTGATTCAGTTGCGGGATCTGGACACCACCAGTGCAGAGCTTTCTCAGGAATGGCAGCAAGCAGGTGTGAGTGCATCTTCACACACAGCGAGGCTAAGACTTTTGGAGGATGGCCTGGTGTCATGAAGGGCAGCAAAGAAGCTACTTCTCTCCAGGAAAAACATCAGGGACAGACTGGTATTCTGCAAAAAGTTCAGGGATTGGACTGCTGAGGACTGCAGTAAAGTCATATTCGCAGATGAATCCCCTTTCCAATTGTTTGGGGCATCCAGTAAAAACCTTGTCAGGAGAAGAAAAGGTGAGCACTACCATCGGTCCCACGTCATGTCAACAATAAAGCACCCTGAGACCATTCATGTGTGGAGTTGCTTCTCAGCCAAGGGAAAGGGCTGAGAAGCCATGAATAAAGATTGGTACAAAAACATCCTCCCAACCATCCAAGAACAGTTGGGTGATGAACAATGCCTTTTCCAGCATGATGGAACACCTTGCCATAAGGCAAAAGTGAAAATTAAGTGGCTTGGGGAACAAAGCAAAGAAATTTTGGGTCTATGGCCAGGAAACTCCCCCGATCTTAATTCCATTGAGAATTTGTGGTCAATTCTCCAGAGGCAGGTGAACAAAAAAAACCCAAAAAAATTCTGACAAACTGATTATGCAAGAATGGGCTGCCATCAGTCAGATTGTGGCCCAGAAGTTGATTGACAGCATGCCAGGGCAAATTGCAGAGGCCTTGAAAAAGAAGGGTCAAAATTTTTGCATACACTAAAAGCCTTTGACACTTATGAAATGTTTGTAATTATACTTCAGTATATCATAGTAACATCTGACAAAAAGATCTAAAAACACTGAAGCAGCAGACTTTGTAAAAATTATTATATGTGTCATTCTCAAAACCTTTTGCCAGGGCTGTACAAAGAAGGAATGCCTAAACCCCCTAAAATCTGACTATTTTATACTGAATTATACTTCCATTTGTATTATTGTAGCATTGAACTTCTATACAGAAAAGATGTGGGAAAGGATAAAACAAGTTGCCATAAAGATGGCAGTTCAACACTGAACTGGACTGCTACACCGAACAGAATCACCTCATTACTCGCGTTGTATCATTTTTCCTAGTCAGTATCAAAATGAGAATTCCGTAATAGAGCGTAACTGCGTGGCCCGCTATCCATCACTATGACAACCCATAAAATACCTTATTAGCATTTTTAACTGGAAGACGCACTAATCCGAACCTACCCAACGCATATGTCAGAATTCCTGAATTTAAAGCACCCTCTGACATGGGGCAAAATGTGACTAAAGCATCGACACGTGAACTGGGCGTATGTGTCAGTGGACTTAAATGCGCTGGTGCTGAAAATGCAACATAAGGGGCAACTCAGCGGATCATTTCACATTGGCTCACAGATTGCATCACAGGTGTTTTGGCACCAATAATCTGACACATTGTAAATGGGTGTCAAAGTTTTTATTACATAATAATGGTAGTATTTAACTTGTGATCATTTAATCTGATGATAGTTTAATTGCTGTAATAACGTAGCATAACTAATTTATTTATTTGTTTTGGTACAAGGCAATCACACAAAGATTAAAAAGACTTAACTTTTTGCAAAGCTGACTACAAAAGTGCCAATATTCTTGCACAAATTCCTTTAGGTTCACCTGCATAGATGCCGTACGTTCTGTGGATATAAATTGAATGGATTGTTTAGATAAGCGCACGTTACATGTGAATCTATAGGTGATTGGACAAGATTGATAAATCAGTTTGTTATAATTGTAGCCAATCAGGATAGTTCTCTTTTATGACATTTAAGACTTAAGAACATCTATTGGTTAGAATCTGAAAGACCCTGTCCATTTGACTGTAGTGAGGAAAAAGGACCAGCAAAGCACGCCCATTGTACAGTACCACTAATCAATGAGCAAAACCTGCATGTGTAATGAGTAAATATGGATGCCATCATGTACATAGATTATATGGTCAAACATTTGTGGACATCTGACTATCACATCTGTATAACCTTGTTGGCTATCCCATTCCAAAACCATTATCATTAATGTAAAGTTGGCCTGCTATTGTGGCAATTAGAGCCTAACAGTTTGAAGAAGGTTCTTTTTTGTTACAGCATGACTGTGCCCCTGTGTACAAAGCCAGCTTCATAAAGACATGGTTTGATAAGTTTGGTGTGGAGGAACTTGAGGAGCCTTCACATAGCCCTGACCTCTCAACCCTTCTAATTAACATCCATAACGAGTTTGTTATGAAGGAACGTGAGTGCCCTGCACAGAAACGTGACCTCAGACCTAGTAATAACCATCCGTAAAGACATGGTTTGATAAGTTTGGTGTGGAGGAACTTTCTTGGTGAGGTGGAACTTGAGGGGCCTTCACAGAGCGCTGACCTCAACCCTACTAATGACCATCCATAAAGACATGGTTTGATGAGTTTACTGTAGAGGAATTTGAATGTCCTGCACAGAGCCTTGACCTCAGCCCAACTAATGACTATCCATACAGATGTGGTTTGATGAATTTGGTGTGAAGGAACTTGAGTGACTGTCATGTACCTTGTTTGAGGTTGGATTGATGAGAGGGCTTCCCTTACAGCTAAGAGTCATGCACCCCTGGCAGTGAGGACAGGGAGCACAAGGCAAAAATAAACATGGGTGTCATTTCAGTAGATCTGCTGAGGGTTACTTGCACAGATGCCAGCTGAGTAGATGTCAGATGGTCTGTGAAGGCTGATGGCAGGACCTCTGTAACTTTTGGAGGTGTAGCAAGACTGAGGCAGCAACTGCAAACAAAATGGCACCTGAGGTAGGAGAGTGGTAAGACTGGTAGATCCTGACTGAAGGGACATAGTCAGGATCAGATTTGAGGTCAAACATGGAGGATCAAGAAGGAAAAGAGGCAGGAGTATAGTCAGGTACGGAGCTGAGGTCATACACAGGAACCAGGCAGGGCAGGCAGAAGAATAGTCAGGAGAGCAAGCCAGAGTCATACACAGTTTGTCAGAAGAGGCAAAGTCCATTAAGCAAGCCAGGGTCAAACTGGGAGTCAGGCAGCAGGAAGGTCCAGCGACAAGACGGATCAGTGGAGGAAGGCCCAAAGAATACAGGATGCACAGGAGCAATGAGTACAGGTAAGCTGTAGGTAATTTAGCAATCTCTGCTTACTGTTGTCATCTTTATATAGGGCATTTGGCACTAGTTCTAGCAGCTTTTTTTCATGAGCGCCTGTGCACATTCTTGCACAGACAAGCATGGCCATGCCGAATATTGGAAAATGTGCCAGGTCTTCTTTTCCACATATGCACATCTTGATGCATTTGGTGTGAAGGAATTTGAATGGCATCCTCAGATCCCTGATGTCAACCCTACTGATCACCTATGGGGTCAACTGGAATGCTGACTGAACTAAGTTTTTTCATTCAACATCCATCTGTACCTAAGAAAATGCTCTTTTAGCTGAATGGGTCCAAATTACCACAGACACACTCTTAACAAAGACAAGTCTTATGAATAGATTTTTCAGAAGAGTAGAGACTGTTGTAGCCACAAAAGAGGAAAGGGGGGGAAGCAGGACAACTCCATATCAATGGCCATGTTTTACGAATGGGATGTCCAATAAGTGTATATAGGTGTGATGGTCAGGTTTCTATACTTAGGTCATATAGTGTGAGCATTTCTGTTTCTATGTATATTTTGTTATCATATACAGTCATGGTCAAAAATATTGGCACCCCTGCATTTCAGTCAAATAATGTTCCACTTCACCAGAAAATTGTTGCAATTACAAATGTTTTGGCACTCTCATGTTTATTTCTATTGTTTGTATTGGTATGACACAAAAAAAGTGGAGAAACAAAAAGCCAAATTTGACAAATTCCACTCAAAACTTCAATAAAGGACTGGACAAATTTATTGGTACCCTCAATTTAATATTTGGTAGCACACCGCTTGGAAAAAATAACTGAAACCAACGGCTTCCTGTAACCATCAATGAGTTTCTTACACCGCTCTACTGGAATATTGGAGCGCTCTTCTTTTCCCAACTGCTCCAGGTCTCTCAGATTGGAAGGTTTCCTTTTCCCTACTGCTGTTTTGAGATCTCTCCACAGGTGCTCTATGGGATTGAGATCTGGACTCATTGCTGGCCAGTTCAGTCCTCTCCAGTGCTTTGTCTGAAACCCTTTCCGGGTGATTTTTGATGTGTGCTTTGGGTCATTGTTCTGCTGTAAGACCCATGACCTCTAACAGAGACCCAACTTTCTGACACCGGGCCCTACATTGCACCCAGAACTCTTTGGTAGTCTTCAGTTTTCATAATGCCATGCACACGGTCAAGGCATCCAGTGCATGAAGCAGCAAAGCAACCCCAAAACATCAGTGACCCCCCACCATGTTTGACTGTAGGGACTGGATTCTTTTCTTTAAAGGCCTCAATTCTTTTATGAAAACAGTAGAATGATGGGCTTTACCAAAAAGCTGTCATTTTGTTTCGTCTGTCCACAGCACATTCTCCCAAAAGGATTTTGGCTTCCTCAGGTATGTATTGACAAACTCTAATCTGGCTTTTTTACGTTTTTGTGTCAGCAGTGGTGTCCTCGTGGTCTCCTACCATAGCATCCCTTTCCATTCAGTTTGGAATGTATACTGTGAGCTGACACACTTGTACCCCCTGCCTGAAGATCAGGTGAATACATGGAAGTTGATTGAGGAACTTTATCAACCATTCAAACAGTTCTTCATTGCAATCTTTGATACATTTTTCATTTTAGTCCACATCCAGGGAGATTAGTTACAGTGCCATGGGCTGTAAACTTCTGGACAATGTTGCGCACAGTGGACACAGGAACATTAAGATCTCTGCAGATGGACTTCTAACCTTGAGATTGTCCATGCTTTTCCACAATTTCTGTTCTCAAATCCTCAGACAATTATTTACTGCTCTTTCTTTTCTCCATGCAATCAAGGCAAGTGAGACCTATAGTTGTTTAGATGTTGTTTTGGGTTCTTTAACCACTTGCTGACCGCAGATAGCCGAATGACAGCTACACTGTGGCTGGCCAGTTCTGGGAGGGAGTCATATGACGTCCTCCCAGAACGCGCCCTCCTGCGTGCCCCCGGCGATCTCCGTTACACAGCTGATCACGTGATGTGGTAAAAGGATAATCACAGCGGCCTTTTACCACGTGATCAGCCGTGTCCAATGACACGCTGATCACTGGAAAATGCAATTGCTGGTTCTCGGCTGCACTTTCCTCACACTGTCAGAGCATGAGGAAAGTACTGCCGAGAACCGGCAGTTGTCAGAGCAGGGATCGGCACCGATCATCAGGGCACTGATGATCAGTGCCGTGATGATCGGTGCCCAGCAGTGCCACCCACCAGTTCCGCCCACCTGTGCCCAGCATTGCGCCCATCTGTGCCCAGCAGTGCACCCACCTGTGCCACCCAGCAGTGCCACACACCTGTGCCCAGCAGTGCCACCCACCAGTGCCCATCAGTGCAGCCCAGCAGTGCTGCTAGTCAGTGCCCAGTGGTTGTGTCAGTCAGTGCCCAGCAGTTGCGCCAGTCAGTGCCACCTATCAGTGCTGTCTATCAGTGCCACCTATCAGTGCTGTCTATCAGTGCCACCTATCAGTGCCGCCTATCCTTGACACCTCAATATTGCTGCCTATCAGTGCCGCCTATCAGTGCCGCCTATTAGTGCCCATCAGTGCTGCCTCATCAACACACATCAGTGAAGAAGAAAAAGTACCTGTTTGAAAAATTTTATAATAGAAACAAAGAAACTTTTTTTTTTTCTTCACATTTTTTGCATTTTATTTGTTTATAGCGCAAAAAGTAAAGTGCCCAGCAGTGATTAAATACCACCAAATGAAAGCTCTATTTGTGAGAAAAAAATTATAAAAATGTCATATGGGCAAAATCTTGCATGACCGCGCAATTGTCATTCAAAGTGCGACAGCGCTGAAAGCTGAAAATTGGCCTGGTAAAGAAGGGGGAATATGTGCCTGGTAGGCAAGTGGTTGATGACCTCCTGGATAAGTTGTTGTTGTGCTTTTGGAGTAATTTTGGTAGGCCGGCCACTCCTGGGAAGGTTCACCACTGTTTCTGGATAATGGCACTCACCAAGGTTCGCCGTAGTCCCAAAGCCTTTGTAACCACTTCCAGACTGGTATATGTCAATTACTTTGTTTCTCATCTGTTCTTAAAGCGGAGCTCCACCCAAAAGGGGACGTTCCGCTTTAAGGACTGCTCCCCCACTCCCCATTAAGGATTGGCACCTTTGGGGGGCGGGTACTAGAATTTGACAGGTACCCACTCCCACTTCCGGTCCAATTGCCTAGGTGATCAGAAGCGGAAGGTGTCCTCCCTCCCTCCCTGTAGGACTACAGGACCATTCACGAAGTGCAGCGCTACTTGTGCATGCGCAGTGGGTACCCGGCTGTGAAGCCACAAGCTATCACAGCTGGGTGCCCACACTGAAGGTGCCAGCATCCTGGAATCCAGGACGGCCGGTGAAACGAGCTGCAGGGGACACTCCAAGGAACCAAGGGACAGGTAAGTGACAGTTTTTGTAGCTGCTGACTTTTATTTTTTGATAGGTTAGTGGAACTCCGCTTTAAACCTCTTTAGATTGTGGCATGATGTGTTGCTTCTTTTTTAGATCTTACGGCGTGCTTCACTTTGTCAGACAGCTTCTATTTAAGTGATTTCTTGATTCAACAGGTCTGGCAGTAATCAGGCCTGGGTGTGCAAGAGAAATCTAACTCAGCTTTCCAAAAAATGTGGTTAATCACAGTTCATCATTTATAAACTGCATTTTGTATTTACTTGGGTTATCTTTGTATAATATTAAACTTTTTTGATGATCTGAATCATTTCATTGTGACAAATATTCAAAAATGAAATTAGGAAGGGGGCAAATACCTTTCACAGCACTGTATAGAGTCTGGTCTCTGTAACTACGTGGATTTGGCCATCCCTGCTGCTGTTTCCTCACAACTGTGCTGCTTCTCTTTTCCCTGTCCAGTCACAGACTGGGTTAGGTCCAGGATGTGAAGCAAGGACTACGTGAACCGGGCAACGTAAGTCAGTAATAAATGAAAATAAAAAAAGGTTCCAAAGTCAACTCGCCAGCCAGCTTGCCAACAACCAAATTGACCTAACAGTATGTGTTAAGGTTTAGTTAGCACACATTTGCAAATACATACGTAAGCCACAGAGCCACATCACGGCATCCTGATATTCTGCGGTTCTAACGCCACAAATTTGGGTGCCATGTTTTACTTTACTGTTGTTTTTAAGGTGAGTGTGTGCACTGGGTGCCCTAGCTGCCATTGTGCTATATGCTGGGTGTTCTTTGCACTCCTGTACCTTTAATAGGGGTGGGCTCCCTGATGTGCACCTGCCCTTGGTCTATCCTTTAAATGCATGTGCCTCTACTATGGGGACTCTCAAATTTGTAGAGTTAGGACCACAGAATATCAGGGTGCCGTGATGTGGCTCTGTGGCTTACATATGTATTTGCAAATGTGTGCTAACTAAACCCCTGTTTTTAACACATACTGTTAGACAGGTTAATTTGGTTGTTGGCAAGCTGGCTGGCAAGTTGACTTCCGAACTTTTTTTTTTTTTTTTCCTTTATTACTGATAAGGTCCAGGATGACCTGGGCTCAGAGGAAGTGGGTTGAATGATACCAGTCATCAAATGGAGGACATCTAGTGGCACAAAAAGAGTCCTGTGGGGTAAATCTCCAGATTGAAGGGGACTTTTGCAGCAAAAGTTGGTTTTAATTATCTTTTAAATGGGTTATTCAATTTTTTTTCTATTTGTTATTTTTGACTTCAACTTTGCTTTAACCATTAGCCTCCCGGCCTATAGCCGTTTGGCAGCCGCAAAAATGCTTCGGGTTTCTGGGTGCACGCCATTTGGCGTACTCCCGCACATGCGCAGTTCGCGTAGTTGCAGAGCCGCGCAGCGGCGCGATCTGTCACCGGCCGTGTACCTCGGACACGGCCGAAGACAGATCTGAGTACCGGCCCCCGTTGCCGGTACCATGTGACCTGCTGTGGCCAATCACACCAGGTCACATGACAGTTGTATACAATGAATGGCTTCATTCATGCCATCCATTGTATACTAGTGCCTAGCTGGGAATGGTCACAGCAGGTCACATGCACATGTCATGTGCTTAGCTGTGGCCAAATCACAGCTAAGCACAAAAAAAAAAAAAAAAAACCCCAGAATGAATCGATTTCATTCAGGTAAATACTTGCTTATAGCAAAGTAAATCTTTTCTATAAGCAAATTGTGTAAAAAAACAAATACTGATTACTTCCCCAAAGTAGTACAATGTTATTATGGTAACATTGTACTACTTTGGTCATAGTAAAATATGAAAAAAAAACTTAAAAAAAATTAAAAAATGTAATAAAAAATTAAAAATAATAAAAAAATATATATATATATATATATTTTTTTTTTCATACTGTCACCAATCAGTGTCCCCGTTCACCGCCATGCCAGTTATATGATGACGCTGTACTGCACTGGTGACAGTATGTAAAAAAAAAAATAGTGAAAATAATTTTTTTCATTTTTTCATTTTTCGAAAAATTATGACAAAAAAAATACAACTTCAAAAAACTCGCCATTCCTCATATGAAGTACGTCGGACTGTCTACTCTGCAAAAAGGGGTCATTTGGGGATATCTGTACTATTCTGACATTTGGGGGATATCTGTACTGTCCTGACATTTGGGGGATATCTGTACTGTTCTGACATTTGGGGGATATCTGTACTGTCCTGACATTTGGGGGTATCTGTACTGTTCTGACATTTGGGGGATATCTGTACTGTTCTGACATTCTTGGACCTCAAGAAATTAGATTGGCTGTCAGTACTTCAGGATTGATCAATATTCAGATCTATACCATAGTTTGTGAACTCTATAACTTTCCTACAAACTAAATACATCCTAATTTGGGTTATTTTCACCAAAGACATGTAGCAGAATACATCTCGGCCTAAATTTATGAAGAACAATTATTTATTTGTAAACTTTTATAACAGAAACAAAGAAAAACGTGGGTTTTTTTCAAAATTTTTGGTCTTTTTTTGTTAATTTAGCAAAAAATAAAAACCCCAGTGGTGATTAAATACCACCAAAAGAAAGCTCTAGTTGTGTGAAGAAAATGATAAAATTTTAGCTTGGGTACAATGTTGTATGACCGCGCAATTGTCATTCAAAGTGTGAGAGTGCTGAAACGTGAAAACTGGCCTGGGCAGGAAGGGGTAAAATTGCCCGGTATTGAATTGGTTAATTAGAAACTACATGTGGCATTTGGTCTTTCAATGCAGTGTGAAATTGGTTTGCAAATCACATGACTGGTTGTACAGAATGACAAACCCTTTGGCAGCTAAAACAAAAAAACATATATTTATTTCAATTGTCCAATTAGAGATTTTCATTGTAAAGAGCGGGGGGTCCTTGGCCGCTACCTTGCTGGCAAAGTGGCCCCTTGCGGTGCAGCGTGTCTGATCCTCCCTGTAGCCATCACTCTCCTCCTTGTGATCCGAGTTGGTTATCAGCCCTCAAACATGCGGCACGTCTCCTCATCCATTAAGCTTCTCAACGGTAACAATGTTTTATTTTAAGCCCCCCGAAGCCTCGGTGACAGGCGCCTCCACCCCGAGATTGAATACATAATGTCATATTTGTCAGGCCGGTATTATAGCGCAAATCGTTGTGGCATTTCTTGCCGCACACGGCGCACAATAAAATCATCTTTCTTCCTCCTCTCTGCGTGATGTTAATGACTCTGCATTTCCATGCAGCTGATTCCGCATCAGGAAGTTTAAAAATAATCAACCAACAAACATAATTTTTTTTCCCCTTGGAAACAAGAAGTATCTCCTCGAAGGATGAGGTTTTAAAGGGACTGCAAATTTGTTATATCTTCTGCTGGGTTGTCCTGAAAATTAGGGATAGTCCATAAAAAAGGCAAACCAAACGTGGCTGTCAATAAAGTCTATAAAATAGTATTGATCTTATCTGCATGTGAGTAACTGTCAGTTATCACCCCTCAGCTTCAATAGTTAGCACTTCCGCCTGGCAGTACTAGGGTCGTTGGTTCGAATCCCAACCATGGCACCACCTGCCTGGAGTTTGCATGTTCTCCCTGTACCTGCATGGGTTTCCTCCCACACTCCCAAAAACATGCTGGTAGGCAGGGGCGGACTGACAACTCATGGGGCCCTCCCGGGCAATAGGGGATCATGGGGCCCCTGTGTCCTTGCCCATACGAAAAAAGCCTATGAAAAAAGCCAATTAAAGGTACCTGGGGCATCTCATGGGGCCCCCTACTGACCCCGGGCCCTTGGGCAGTGCCTGAGTGCTCGAATGGTCAGTCCGCCCCTGCTAGTAGGTTAATTGGATCGTGTCTAAATTGTCCCTAGTATGTGTATGTATGAATGTGAGTTAGGGACCTTAGATTGTACACCCCTTCGGGGTTAGGGACCAGGGGTGGACTGACTATTTGGAAACTCGGGCACTGCCCGGGGGGGCCTGGGGTCAGTAGGGGGCCCCATGAGATGCCCCTGGTACCTTTTTCATAGGCTTTTTTGAGTTTGGGCAAGGACACAGGGGCCCCATGATTCCTTATTGCTCGGGGGGCCCCATGAGTTGTCAGTCCACCCCTGTTAGGGGCTGATTTGAATGTACAATATATGTGTAAATGTGCAATTATAATATATACAATATACAATATATATGTGAATGTACAATTATAATATATACAATATACAATATATATGTGAATGTACAATTATAATATATACAATATACAATATATATGTGAATGTACAATTATAATATATACAATATACAATATATATGTGAATGTACAATATATATGTAAATGTGCAATTATAATATATACAATATATATGTGAATGTACAATTATAATATATACAATATACAATATATATGTGAATGTACAATTATAATATATAAAATATACAATATATGTGTGAATGTACAATATATATGTAAATGTGCAATTATAATATATACAATATACAATATATATGTGAATGTACAATTATAATATATACAATATACAATATATATGTGAATGTACAATTATAATATATACAATATACAATATATATGTGAATGTACAATATATATGTGATTGTACAATATATGTAAAGCGCTGCGTAAATTGACGGCACTATATAAGTACCTGAAATAAATAAATAAATAAAAATTGGGGTTACAAATAATGTGGAACTGTTTTAGAGTAGTATTAAACCCTCTGCATTTTTTTTTTATTTTAACACAAGGACACAATAAAATAAATTTCTCCTAGTAAACTATTTAAAAAACTCTTACCCCAGCACTTGCATTCTACAATTTTCAGTGCTGCTGGCTATTGCTCTTGCAGTGCTGCTTTGCTAAACTTCACAGGAAAGAACTAACAGTGGACAGTTCAGTCTGGAGCCAGTCTGTTGGCTTGAAGAAGGGAAGGAGGAGCAGGGGAGTTCCTTGCCATCCTCGCCTACAGGGCTGTGTGCTTCTATTGAAGCACACAATGTATGGAGGCACAAGTCTAGTCCTTGCATGCAAGGGTGGCTCCATAGGACGCTGCAATTGAAAGTAACCACCCTGAAACAGGAAACATGGGGCAGTGATCATGACTCCAGCTTAACCACGTGCCCTCCAGAGGATTCCCCCCCCCCCCTTCCTGACCAGACCATTTTTTGCAATACGGCACTGCGTTATTTTAACTGACAATTGCACGGTCATGCAAAGCTGAACCCAAATTAAATTTATCTTTTCCTAGATTGTAAGCTCGAAAGAGCAGGGCCCTTGAACCCCTCGTGTATTGTTTTGTTACTGTATTGTCTCATGTACTGTCCCCACTATAATGTACAGCGCTGAGCAAACCTTTTGGTGCTATATAAATACTGTATAATAATAATAATAACAATAATAATAATAATAATAATCTTTTCCCCACAAATAGAGCTTTCTTTCAGTGGTATTTGATCGTCTATGCGTTTTTTGTTTTTTTTTTTGCACTATAAACAAAAAAAGACCGACAATTTTGAAAAAAAAAAACTATATTTTTGACTTTTTGCTATAAAACATATCCAGTAAAAAAATTTAAAAAAATCAAATTTCATCATAAATTTAAGCCAAAATGTATTCTGCTACATGTCTTTGCTAAAAAATAATCCCAATATATGTAAATAAATTTGTTTACGTGAAAGTTATAGCGTCTACAAATGGCGGTATAGATACTGGAATTTTTTTCTTATACTAGTAATGGCGGCGATCAGCGACGTATAGTGGGCCTGTGGGACTGTGGTGGGAATTCTGACACTGGGGGGAACTGACTAACTGCCACTGACATCCCGCTGACACTAGGATAGTTACACTGGGCACTGGGCAGGGAGGGGTTAACATCTGGGGCAATCAAAGGGTTAACTGTGTGCTGGGTTCTGTTTTACTATTTTGACTGTGTGTGTTTTACTATGTAAGCATGCTGCTTTGTATTGCTCTGCTTTGTATTGCTCTGTATTGTTTACATACAGACCTCTCCTCTGTCACTGATCATCTGCGATCACCGTGTGCTGGCGGGGAGTCTCTGGCTTTGACTGGGCAATCGATAGCTCTAGCTGCCAATGGCGGCGCGGACAGGTTGGTGCGGGCAGGGCAGCGCATGAACGCGCTCCCTACCTGGAAATACAAAATCAAACAACATAGCAAGGCTGGTGACCTGACTTTTCTCTGCTGCAATTAAGCAACACAGCTAGGTCAACTCCCCACCCCCCAGCCTATGGCTAAACAGTGAAAGAGCAGCAACAGACTGATGAGGTCATCTCTCCTTTTGTTAGCATTTTTCCTGTGTTGCCTCTATCTTTCCCAATATATACATCTCACCTACCAGGTGACAATACATACAGATGAAGTGAAACAAAGAAAAAAAGTAAATTGTCAAAAATAAATTCAGTTCCTCTAAGCTTTCCTCATAGCTGAGCTCCTCCATGCCTCTAATCAGTTTAGTTGCCCTTCTCTGTATTTTCTCCAGTTCCCAAATGTTCTTTTTGTGAATTGGTGCCCAAAACTGAACTGCATATTCCAGATGAGGTCTTACTAATGATTTGTACCGGGGGAAATGATATCTCTGTCTCTGGAGTCTATACCTCTATTAATACAAGAGAGGATTTTGCTAGTTTTAGAAACTGCAAGTTGGCATTCCATGCTCAACATTAAACCTCTTTTGCCACTTCAGCTGGCCATAGATGGATTGAAATTCCTGCTGAACCAGATGAATTTCAATCCATCTATGGGCAGGTTGGTTGTCTGAAGTCAATCTATTGAATAGCCACCAGCAGTGATCATTGTATTGCTGGTTGGGGAGGCTCTCTGCGCTCCAAGTCAGAAGAACACAATAGCACTACAGGATGGATTCCCCCATCAGCATTGTGTTGACGCAGGAATCAACCAATTCTTTCTCTTCACACGTGGTTGAACTAAAGAATATTGCATAATGTTTTTTGAGTTCAGTCCTTGCAGATGACACCAAGCTATGCAGTGGAATAACATCCTTACTGGATGTCTCCAACTCACAAGCCGACCTCAATGCACTTTTTAATTGGGCAACTAAGGCTAGCCCAGGGGCAGACTGACAATTCATGGGGCCCCCGGGCAATAGGGGATCATGGGACCCCTGTGTCCTTGTCCAAACACAAAAAAGCCTATGAAAAAGGTATCAGGGGCATCTCATGGGGCCCCCTACTGACCCTGGGCCCTCGGACAGTGGCCGAGTTTCCAAATGGTCAGTCTGCCCCTGGGCTAGCCTTAGTAGCCCAATTAAACAGAGCATTGAGGTCGGCTTGTAAGTTGGAGTATCCAGTAAGGATGTTATTCCATTGCATAGCTTGGTGTCATCTGCAAAGACTGAACTCAAAAAACACTCGCTACAACCAAGGTATGCAGAATACCATCTCCGTACGTACAACACGTTGAACCTTGAAGCAGATGGGCTACAGCAGCAGAAGACCACACTGACTCCTGTCAACTAAGAACAGTAAACGGAGGCTACAATTCACACAAGCTCACCAAAATTCAACAACAGAAGATTGGAAAAAGTTGCCAGATCTGATGAGTCTCGATTTCAGCTGCGACATTCAGATGGTAGGGTCAGAATTTGGCATAAAGAACATGAAAGCATGGATCCATCCTGCCTTGTATCAACAGTTCATGGATGTGCAGCTGACAAATCTGCAGCAACTGTGTGATGCTATCATGTCAATATGGACCAAAATCTCTGAGGAATGTTTCCAACACCTTGTTGAATCTATACCATGCAGTATTAAGACAGTTCTGAAGGCAAAAGGGGGTCCAACCCGGTACTAGTGGACCTAATAAAGTGTCCAGTGAGTTTGTGTTGATGAGGACAAGGGCCTCTTTCCCACAACCCTGGAAGGTAGTTGTGGGGATCTGCAAGCCGGGGTGGCCCTTATAAAAATAAGGGGGCCCCTCCTTCATGAATGAGCAAGGGAGACATAGTACCCCTACTCATTCACACAAAACAAATATAACCTAGAAATAAAGACAACCAAACATTTGACAAGTCCTTTATTAAAAAAAAAATCCCTAAAAAAGTCCCCCGTTGTAAATCCATTGTCAATCACGAGGTCTGCCACCCGCTCACTCACCATAATTAAAAACTCAATGTACCCAGTGCACACGATTGATGGTACTGCTTGCTAAATGACAGCACCAACATTTTATATGATGCTTGGCTCCTGATTAACGGGGACGGGGGAGGGGGGGGGGGGTAAACCGACATTGGCTCATCCCTAAAGGACAGCAATTATAACCTTCCTTTCCGAAATGAGAAAATTTCTAAAAGTTTTGGTTTAGTTCTATTTTATTAAATCCAACTACAAAATAGAGTTTAGTCCTTTTCCTTGTTGTAAAAAACCATGAAACAGCCCCCCTTTTAGATGTATACTGTATATCATCCATAGAAATGTATATGGTTTCACTATTTTCTCAACTCCTGACTAGCAGTGAAGGAAATCAGACACTGTTCTATGGTCAGAAGTTGCAGCATCTGCCGATGTAGAAGAGAAATATTTGATCTGTGTGTAACAAACTGGACTGGAGAAAAAAAAAAGCAGAAGTAAATGGATAATACAGAGCACAGGCAACATGCGTGGGAAGGAGAAATCTGTGAACACAGAGAGCTGGAGATAATGAAGCCAAGACATTCACAGTACAGAATATAGAGGGATGATTGCAGAGAGATAGTTATTGTGAATCACTAGTTTTTAATTCTGTACCAAAGCTAAAACACCAACTAACTTCCCTCCCACCTTCCTTCCTTCTTTTCTTCCTCCCTTCTATTTCCTGTACATTCCTTCCTTTTCTTCCAAAAACCTTCATCCCTTCTCTTTTCTAAATGTTTCTTCCTTCTCTTCCCTATATCTTCCTTCCTTCTCTTCCTTAACCTCTCTGGAGGTATTCCCGAGCGCAGCTCGGGGTTAACTTTCAGTACCAAAAGCGGAAACCCCGATCTACACTCGGGAATACACAGCAGCGTTGCTCGGGGATCCCTCCAGCACTTACCTTGTCCTGCGCTCCCGCGATGCCCCCCCTGCAGCGTCCCCGGCCATCTCCTCCGGCCGATGCCGGCATCTGTCTTCCGGGTTAAATTCCCTGCGAGCGTCGGGACGTACAGGACGTACGGGGGATGGAACCGGCAAGAAATTAAAAAATTTTAAAAGTGACATTCACTCAATACACTAAAATCACATAGTATAACATTCCTGTATCAAACCATTTCACATACATTTTGTTCCGAGTGCTTTGTCCGGCGCCCTGCCTGCATTTTTACTGTTCTTTCTGCCTGGAAACAGAGAAACGTCCATGGCGTCCAAAAAGCGTCCCTTTAGGTCATCCATAAAAATGTATATAGTTTCAATATTTTCTCAACTGCTGACTAGCAGTGAAGGAAATCAGACACTGTTCTATGATCAGAAGTTGCAGCATCTGCCGATGTAGAAGAGAAATATTTGATCTGTGTGTAACAAACTGGACTGGAGAAAAAAAAAAAATCAGAAGTAAATGAATAAAATCTGATAGTATACCATTACTGTATCAAACCATTTCACATACATTTTGTCCCGAGTGCTTTGTCCGGCGCCCTGCCTGCATTTTTACTGTTCTTTCTGCCTGGAAACTGAGAAACGTCCATGGCGTCCAAAAAGCGTCCCTTTAGGTCAAAAGCGGTTTTAGACCGGCTAGAGAACAGCGATAGTAAATCAGAACCACTTGCAGAATTGAGTGATAATGATTTGTGAGGGAAATTCGTCATCAGACAATGAAAACGATTCTGCAACTTTGCTCAGCGATGTGCTTGGCGCTCTATTTCAAATTTCAGTGTTTTTGGTTTGATTATATTATTGAATTAAATTTTTATTATTATATTATTTTTTATGATTATTTATTTTATTATAATTTATGATTTCATGTTTCAAATTTTATCATACCCGAGATGTTTACTAGACTCTTGTTCGGACAGATTTCAGTGCGTTATTCCTAAAAATTACAGCCTACAATAAAAAAACAATATATTTCCATGCAAAAACATTTACCGCTTTGAGCACAGAAATACAGACATAATCAGACCGCTAGGGAGGTTAAACGTTTCTTCCTTTTCTGCCCTTTATCTGCCTTCCTTCTCCTACCTATAACTTTCTTTCTACTCTTCCACATACCTTCCTTCATTTTTTTCCCTATAACTTCCTTCCTAGTTTTCTTCCTTCCTTCTCTTCCCAATACTTACTTTCCTTTCTTCTCTACCCTAAAGGTTTCTTCCTCCCTTACCTATACCTTCCTTCATATTCTCCTTCCTTCTCTTCCCTATGCCTTAGTTATTTTCTTCCCAATACCTTAATTCCTTCTCTTCCCTAAATATTTCTTCCTTCTCTTCCCTATACCTTCCTTCCTACTATTCCTTATACCCATCTTCCTTCTCCCCACTATACTTTCCTTCCTACTTTCCTTTCTTCCTTCTCGTTCTCATATCTTCCCTCCTTCTCTTCCTTAAATGTTTTTTCCTTCTCTTCCCTATACCTTCCTTCCTTCTCTACCCTAAATGTATCTACTTTTTCTTCTCTATACCTTACTTCCTACTTTCCTTCCTTCTTCTCTTCCCTATTCCTTCCTTCCTTCTTTTCCCTAAACTTTCCTCTTTCTCTTCCCTATTATTTCCTTCCCTATACATTGCTTCCTTCGCTTCCCTATACCTTCCTTCCCTATACATTGCTTCCTTCTCTTCCCTATACCTTCCTTCCCTATACATTCCTTCCTTCTCTTCCCTATACCTTCCTTCCCTATACATTCCTTCCTTCGCTTCCCTATACCTTCCTTCCCTATACATTCCTTCCTTCGCTTCCCTATACCTTCCTTCCCTATACATTCCTTCCTTCGCTTCCCTATACCTTCCTTCCCTATACATTGCTTCCTTCTCTTCCCTATACCTTCCTTCCCTATACATTGCTTCCTTCTCTTCCCTATTATTTCCTTCCCTATACATTGCTTCCTTCTCTTCCCTATACCTTCCTTCCCTATACATTGCTTCCTTCTCTTCCCTATTATTTCCTTCCCTATACATTGCTTCCTTCTCTTCCCTATACCTTCCTTCCCTATACATTCCTTCCTTCGCTTCCCTATACCTTCCTTCCTTATACATTCCTTCCTTCTCTTCCCTATACCTTCCTTCCCTATACATTGCTTCCTTCTCTTCCCTATACCTTCCTTCCCTATACATTGCCTCCTTCTCTTCCCTATACCTTCCTTCCCTATACATTGCTTCCTTCTCTTCCCTATACCTTCCTTCCCTATACATTCCTTCCTTCTCTTCCCTATACCTTCCTTCCCTATACATTGCTTCCTTCTCTTCCCTATACCTTCTTTTCTTCCATCTCTTAACTATACATTAATTCCTTTCTACCTTTCCCCTCCTATATGTTCCTTCTTTCTTTCATTTCTCTGTATGTTCCTTCCTTCTTTTCCATCTTCCTTCCTTCCATCCTTCTTTCCTTTCTTCCTTCCTTCCTTCCAACTTAATTTTTTATCAAGTTAACAAGCGAGTGATTGGTTGATAGGATGTAGGATGGTCCCAGCAATCAATCACCCACTTGGTAACATGTGATGTAAAGGAGGAGACTGTGATATAAAGGGGGGGGGGGGGCTGTGATTTAAAGAGGGGCAGTGTGATATGAAGGGGGGACTGAGGACACTGATGTAAATGGGGGACTGTCATGTGAAGGGGGGGTGATTAGACAGAGGACTGTGATATAAAAAATAAGGGGATGTGATGTAAGGGGGGGCTGTGTTGTAAAGGGGGCCTGTAATGTAAAGGGGTTAGGGAAGTGTGTTGTAAAGGGGGCCTGTAATGTAAAGGGAGGGAATGTGATGCACAGGGGGACAGTGATGTAAAAAGGAGGGGCTGTGATGGGACAGGGTACTGTGATGCAAAGGAAGAGGGGTTGTGATGTAAAGGGGGGTTATGATGTAAAGGGGGGCTTTGATGCAAAGAGGGGTTGTGATGTAAAGGGGGGTTATGATGTAAAGGGGGCTGTGATGTAGAAGGAGGGACTTTGATGTTAAGGGGGTCTGAGGACACTGATGTAAAGGGGAGACTGTGATGTAAAGGGGGAGGGGGTTGTGATGTGAAGGAGCTGCACAAACATGAGAATCAGACCTTTGCTGGAAGAAACCTTTGCCAAACGGACCTACGTGATTTTTAATTCAATACCCCAATATAAACAAATGTTTGCTACATAATATTAATGGTTATACCAAGACACCTCTGCTCTATTAACCCCCCCCCCCCTGTTACACAGTAGCTGCTTTGATATACACAATAATGTACAAAAGTAAATATAAACCAAGATATACAGTGCTTACATAAAAAGTGCAAAACAATAAAGTGTCCACATATGATTCCTAAAAATATTGTTCAAAACAACAAATGTCCACATGTGAGTCCTGTTCATGGGTGGACTGACCATTTGGAAACTGGGGCACTGCCCGAGGGCCCAGGGTCAGTAGGGGGCCCCATGAGATGCCCTGGTACCTTTTTCATAGGCTTTTTTGAGTTTGGGCAAGGACACAGGGGCCCCATGATCCCCTATTGCCCGGGGGCCCCATGAATTGTCAGTCTGCCCCTGGTCCTGTTATTATAACACAATAACATTTATGGGAAGCTACATATATATTTTATAAATATGTCCAGCATCCATAAAGTGCAACCATTCTTCTGCAATGGAGTGAAATAATATAAAACGTCTGAAAAATAAAGTGCTTCGTTCAAAATCCACCACTTCCTGATTCTTGTGTTCTACTCCACCTGCATGTAGCACCACCATCACAGAGAACTCACCAGACAGCCATGACCTTCTCAATTAAGAGGTGGCCTATATGAGCTTGTTTGTATCTATGGATTCCCCAACTCCAGTAAGTCAATCCACCATGCTCCTCATTGTAAGCTTTGCCAAGGATGCCATGTGTTAAAAGGGAAGAAGGAGACTCCAATAGTGTAAAGTACCCTTTATTAAAATTAACATCAACATAGTTACATAGTTAGTCTGGCTGACAAAAAGACAAAAGTCCATCCAGATCAACCACTACAAAAAAAAAAGTTATAATTCTATAGCCACAGTTGATCCAGAGGAAGGCAAAGCATGATCCAATTTGCTTCTGCAGGGAAAAAAATTCCTTCCTGATCCCCCGAGAGGCAATCAGATATTCCATGGATCAACTTTACCTATAAATTTTAGTAACCAGTTATATTCTGTGTATCTAGGAAAGAATCCAGGCGTTTTTTAAAGCAATCTACTGAGCTGGCCAGAACCAACTCTTGAGGGAGTTTTTTTCCACACTTTCACAGCTCTTACTGTGAAGAAACCTTTTAGTGTCTGGAAATTAAATTTTTTTTCCTACAGACGTAAAGAGTGCCCCCTTGTCCCTTGTGATGACCTCAGTGTGAATAACTCTACACCGTGTTCACTGTATGAACCACTGATGTATTTATACATGGAGACCATATCCCCCCTTATGTATTATACATGGAGATCATATCCCCCCTTATGTATTATACATGGAGATCATATCCCCCCTTATGTATTATACATGGAGATCATATCCCCCCTTATGTATTATACAGGGTGATCATATCCCCCTTATGTATTATACAGGGTGATCATATCCCCCCTTATGTATTATACATGGAGATCATATCCCCCCTTATGTATTATACATGGAGATCATATCCCCCCTTATGTATTATACATGGAGATCATATCCCCCCTTATGTATTATACATGGAGATCATATCCCCCCTTATGTATTATACATGGTGATCATATCCCCCCTTATGTATTATACATGGTGATCATATCCCCCTTATGTATTATACATGGAGATCATATCCCCCCTTATGTAATATACATGACGATCATATCCCCCCCTATGTATTATACATGGAGATCATATCCCCCCTTATGTATTATACATGGAGATCATATCCCCCCTTATGTATTATACATGGAGATCATATCCCCCTTATGTATTATACATGGAGATCATATCCCCCCTTATGTATTATACATGGAGATCATATCCCCCTTATGTATTATACATGGAGATCATATCCCCCCTTATGTATTATACATGGTGATCATATCCCCCCTTATGTATTATTTATGGTGATCATATCTCCCCCTTATGTATTATACATGTAGATCATACCCCCCTCTTATGTATTATACATGTTGATCATATCCCCCTTATGTATTATACATGGTGCTCATATCCCCCCTTATGTATTATACATGGAGATCATATCCCCCCTTATGTATTATACATGGAGATCATACCCCCCCTTATGTATTATACATGGAGATCATATTCCCACTTATGTATTATACATGGAGATCATATCCCCCCCTTATGTATTATACATGGTGATCATATCCCCCTTATGTATTATGCATGGTGCTAAAATCCCCCCTTATGTATTATACATGGTGATCATATCCCCCCTTAATGTATTATACATGGTGATCATATCCCCCCTTATGTATTATACATGGAGATCATATCCCCCCTTATGTATTATACATGGAGATCATATCCCCCTTATGTATTATACATGGAGATCATATCCCCACTTATGTATTATACATGGAGATCATATCCCCCCCTTATGTATTATACATGGTGATCATATCCCCCTTATGTATTATGCATGGTGCTAAAATCCCCCCTTATGTATTATACATGGTGATCATATCCCCCCTTAATGTATTATACATGGTGATCATATCCCCCCTTATGTATTATACATGGAGATCATATCCCCCCTTATGTATTATACATGGAGATCATATCCCCCTTATGTATTATACATGGAGATCATATCCCCCCTTATGTATTATACATGGAGATCATATCCCCCCTTATGTATTATACATGGAGATCATATCCCCCTTATGTATTATACATGGAGATCATATCCCCCCTTATGTAATATACATGACGATCATATCCCCCCCTATGTATTATACATGGAGATCATATCCCCCTTATGTATTATACATGGAGATCATATCCCCCTTATGTATTATACATGGAGATCATATCCCCCCTTATGTATTATACATGGAGATCATATCCCCCTTATGTATTATACATGGAGATCATATCCCCCTCATGTATTATACATGGAGATCATATCCCCCCTTATGTATTATACATGGAGATCATATCCCCCTTATGTATTATACATGGAGATCATATCCCCCCTTATGTATTATACATGGAGATCATATCCCCCCTTATGTATTATACATGGAGATCATATCCCCCTTATGTATTTTACATGGTGATCATATCCCCCCTTATGTATTATTTATGGTGATCATATCTCCCCCTTATGTATTATACATGTAGATCATACCCCCCTCTTATGTATTATACATGGTGATCATATCCCCCTTATGTATTATACATGGTGCTCATATCCCCCCTTATGTATTATACATGGAGATCATATCCCCCCTTATGTATTATACATGGAGATCATATTCCCACTTATGTATTATACATGGAGATCATATCCCCCCCTTATGTATTATACATGGTGATCATATCCCCCTTATGTATTATGCATGGTGCTCATATCCCCCCTTATGTATTATACATGGTGATCATATCCCCCTTAATGTATTATACATGGTGATCATATCCCCCTTATGTATTATACATGGAGATCATATCCCCCCTTATGTATTATACATGGAGATCATATCCCCCTCATGTATTATACATGGAGATCATATCCCCCCCTTATGTATTATACATGGAGATCATATCCCCCTCATGTATTATACATGGAGATCATATCCCCCTTATGTATTATACATGGAGATCATATCCCCCTTATGTATTATACATGGAGATCATATCCCCCCTTATGTATTATACATGGAGATCATATCCCCCCTTATGTATTATACATGGAGATCATATCCCCCCTTATATATTATACATGGAGATCATATCCCCCCTTATGTATTATACATGGAGATCATATCCCCCCTTATATATTATACATGGAGATCATATCCTCCCTTAATCTCCTCTTCTCAAGAGAGAATAAATTCAGTTACTCTAATCTTTCCTCATAGCTGATCTCCTCCATGCCTCTTATCAGTTTGGTTTCCCTTCTCTGTACTTTCTCCAGTTCCCCAATGTTCTTTTTGTGAATTTTGCCCAAAACTGAACTGCATATTCCAGATGAGGTCTTACTAATGATTTGTACTGGGGGAATGATATCTCTCTCTCTGGAGTCTATACCTCTTTTAATACAAGAGAGGATTTTGCTCACTTTAGAAACTGCAGCTTGGCATTGCTGCCATTATTAAGCTTGTGATCCACCAGAACCCCCAGATCCTCTCCACCATTGATTCCCCCATTTGTACCCCCCCTAGTATGTATGATGCTAGCATATTCTTAGCCCCCAAGTGCAGAACCTTACATTTATCAACATTAAACCTCATTTGCCACATAGTTGCCCAATTAAACAGAGCATTGAGGTCGGCTTTTAAGTTGAAGACATCCTGTAAGACATTCCACGGCACAGCTTGGTGTCATCTGCAAAGACTGAAATACTGTATAAAACCATTGCTAAATCTGCTCACATTTCATAGTGCATTAAGCCCTGAACCTGGGTTTAAACATTCAATGTATTGCCCACCTCTCTCTGCCTCACAAATCCCAGAACGCTCCACACTACATGCGCATCTCACCTGTCAGGGCTCCAGGTATGACCAGAGATGTGTGGACTAACACAGGGAAACGCATGCTTCAAGTATGGTGTAAAAGTAATATAATTTATTTAAGGTACACAATACACAGAGCACACAGTGCAAAGTCCAAACCAAACCTTAAGTTAGTCTCAATATGTGCGGGAACACAAGCGTAGTCAGGCAGGCCGGGTCGGTAACTAACGGGCAGGTAGATACAGGAGGAGCAGGCAGAGAGTAGTCAGGTAAAGAGCCAGGGGTCAGTGCAGGAGACAGTCATCAGGATCAAAGCAGGGTCGGCAACATAGGGTATGTCACAGAACAGAGGATCAGGCACAGGTAACAAGATACAGGGGCTCATGGGAAGCAAACACCAAGGCAGTGATCACAGGCCTGGTCCTGCTTAAATACACCTCCTGCAATCAGCCTCAGGTGATGGCTTGATTGCAGGAGTGAGATTCTGGCTGCTGAGAGCACCCGCTGGCCAGCCTTGGTACTGCAGCCCACAAGGCAGGTGAGTCCCACCACCATTGGCGAGTCCATTCCTGACATCACCACTTCTGTCACTAGGTCGTAAGGTCGTAATTTCCTGTAGTTCCGTTTCGACATACATTTCATTGCGCTGACGTAATCAGACCAACTCTTAATTGAGAAGGTCATGGCTGTCTGGTGAGTTCTCTGTGATGGTGGTGGTACACGCAGGTGAAATGGAACACAAGAATCATGAAGTTGAGGATTTTGAATGAAGCACTTTATTTTTCAGAAGTTTTATATTACTTCACTCCATTGCAAAAGAATGGTTGCACTTTATGAATGATGGACATATTTATAAAATATATATGCAGATTCCCATAAACGTTATTGTGTTATAATAACAGGACCATGGGCAGACTAACAATTCATGGGGCCCCCGGGCAATAGAGGATCATGGGGCCCCTGAGTCCTTGACCAAACTCAAAAAAGCCTATGAAAAAGATACCAGGGCATCTCATGGGGCCTCCTACTGACCCTGTGCCCTCGGGCATTGCCCCAGTTTCCAAATGGTCAGTCCACCCCTGAACAGGAATCACATGTGGACATTTGTTGGTTTGCACCATATTTTTAGGAATCATATGTGGACATTTGTTGGTTTGCACCATATTTTTAGGAATCACATGTGGACATTTGTTGGTTTGCACCATATTTTTAGGAATCACATGTGGACATTTGTTGGTTTGCACCATATTTTTAGGAATCACATGTGGACATTT
Organism: Staurois parvus; assembly: GCF_062004578.1. Lineage (NCBI taxonomy): Eukaryota > Metazoa > Chordata > Amphibia > Anura > Ranidae > Staurois > Staurois parvus. Next base: position 7,945,002 of record NW_028317891.1, read on the forward strand.
GTTGGTTTGCACCATATTTTTAGGAATCACATGTGGACATTTGTTGGTTTGCACCATATTTTTAGGAATCACATGTGGACATTTGTTGGTTTGCACCATATTTTTAGGAATCACACGTGGACACTTTATTGTTTTGTAATACTAATAGTACTGTAGATAGCTTGGTTATTTGGTGTGTTGAAAATATGATAAAAATGTATTGGGAAAGTTCACCAGACTCTGACAAAGTCACAGGTCTGCTGTCACAAAGTAAAGCAGCACAAAGAAGAAAGGAAGTCTGCGTGCTCATTAGACTGTCGCCAGCCTGCAGCAGAATGATGAGAATTCTCCCCTCCAGCAGTAAGCCTAGGATGGAGAAGACTCCCGTGTCGCTTTGCCAACAGTCGTCTCTCTCACTCTCCGTTTTCAGGATCTGCACATTATGCAAATCACACCGGCTCAGAACTTCAACTAAATTGAGTTTTTCGAGTCTAGTCCATAAAATGCAACATTAAAATGACAAATATGATTGCTTGTTTTGGTTGTTATAACAGGTGACTTTCTGAAGTAGAACTGCACCTGTCTGTTTGATATCATTCATGTAGAACTGCAAAATCGTCAACGGAAGGTGAGAATCCATAGAGAGAGAGAGAGACGAGAAAGAATATACTGGAATACGAAAAAGAGGGCAAATCATATACCCTTTGCCTGATATTATCCTAGGAATACAGATACACTAAATTGACAGTTTCCATGTCCCCATAATTTTGGCAAAAATTTGGAGATTTTGACAAAATGTTGCCATTTTTTCAAAAAGCATTGAAGCAGGGAAAGCAAACATTTGTTTTTTTTATTTTTTAAGGGTGCAATGGGCTCCTGAGAGTTCCAAAAGCTATTTGAAATTCTCTTGGACCTGTACATGTGCCTCATTATTTAATGATTTTTTTTTTTACATCCCCCCACCCCTGTCGCCATATGTATATCATATGCACTCAAGAGTGCCAACTATGCCCACCCTTTCTGCCAACCACCATCCATTCATGGAAGCTGTACTAAAGCTCCTATGAATGAAAAACAATCTATGAATGAAGGAGGCAGACCGTTCATCCACCCGTTCTCCAATCATAGATTGCATTTCATTCAAGGAATCTATAGTACAGGTTCTATGAATGGAGAAGGTGGGTGTAAAGGGCAGGCAATCTTGATGAGTGCACATGACAGTTCCCTCACCCTTTGAGGACCAAGGGACATATTTGTCCCATGTTTGTAATTGCGTGTATCATCTGATTAAGAACTTAAAACTTTTTTTTTGGTTTGAGTCAAAATATTAGTTCTTATCAACAAACAACAAATGGATCTAGCTTTTTGCCAATTATTTCATGAAATGGCTTAGTTACAGCAACTGAAGTGTACAAACTTTAAAAACAAAAAAATTGATTCTTTTGGCGTTCCAAAACCTTACGGTCCTCAAAGGGTTAATCCCCATGGCACCAATAGATTATGATGGGGGTGTGGTGGAGGGGGGGGGGTCACAGAACATTTCAACTAATTCTACAGTAACCAGCACAACAGATATAACTCGTTGACTGTAAGAAATGCCCCGTGGGCTAATTTTTGAAAAACCTTTTTTAACTATACTTAGGTTTATGGATACTGTAATGCACAGAGATATCTTTTTTTAAAATAAATAAATAAAGGTGAGCCAATGCTTTAATTGCAAAGAAATGGGAAAGAAAGGAGAGAAATCAAAAAGGAAAAAGAAAAAGGAAGAAGGAAATGGAAAAAGGGAAAGGGAACAGAAAAAGGGAAAGGAAAAAGAGAAAGAAAAATGAAAAGAGAAAAGGGAAACGGGAGAAGTAAAATGGGAAAGGGAAAGAAAAAGGAAAAAGGGAAAACGTAAAATAGAAAAAGTTAAAGGGAAAAGGAAAAAGGGAAAGAAAAAGGAAAAACGGAAAACAGAAAAGGGAAAATGAAAAAGGGAAGGAAAAATGGAAAGGTAAAAGGAAAAGGGATAAGGAATAGGAAAAAGGGTAAGGGAAAGGAAAAAGAGAAAAGGAAAAGGGGATAAGGAAAACGGGACAAGAAAAAAAGGGAAAAGTAAAAATGGAAAGGGAAAAGAAAAAGAAAAAAGGGAAAAGGAATAATGGAAAACAGGAAAAGGGAAAGGGAAAAGGAAAAAGGGAAAGAAAAAGGGAGAAGGAAAAATGGAAAAGAAAAAAAGGGAAAGGAAAAAGAGAAAGAGAAAAGGAAAAAGGGAGAAGGAAAACAGGAAAAGAAAAAAAGAGAAAAGTAAAAATGGAAAGGGGAAATGGGAAATGGGTAAGGGAAAGAAAAAGGGAAAAGGAAAAATGGAAAACAGAAAAAGGGAAAGGGAAAAGGAAAAAGCTAAGGAAAAGGGGAAAGGCAAAAGGAAAAGGGAAAAGGAAAAGGGAAAAAGGGAAAATGGAAAGGAAAAGGGAAAGGAAAAAGGAAAAGGGAAAATGAAATACAGACAAGGGAAAGGGAAAAGCAAAAAAGATAAGAAAAATGGAAAAAGAAAAACGGAAAAGAAGAAAGGAAAAATGGAAAAGGGAAAGTAAAAGATAATGAAATGCATAGAGATTTATTTTAAAAAATAAATAAATTAGGATGAACTAATGTTTTTATTTCTAAGCAAAGGAAAGAGAGGAGAGAAAAGGAAAGGAAATGGAAAATGGGAAAAGAAAAAGGAAGAAGGGGAAATGGAAAAGGAATGGATAATGCAATGCATAGAGGTGGTTTTTCTAGAAAAATAAATAAAGGTGAACTAATGCTGTAATTTCCAAGAAAAAGGAAATAGAGGAGACAAAAGAAAATGGAAAAAGGGAAAGGAAAGGATAATTGGCTGCAGCAAGAATATATATATATATATATATATATATATATGAAATGCATAGAGACATGGGGCATAAACTCAGCACATTGATTGTCACAGAGGAAGAGGGAAGATTAAAAGACACTCTATGAGGGCATTTATTTTTTTTTTCCTGGGAATTATCTGAGAGAGAAAAAGTGATGGAGAACGATAAACCCCAAATGAAAAGTGACATTTATCCAACCCATGGAACACACACAATGTACCAAATAAAACCCAAAGCTATCAGCTCATCCATTTCTCCCAGAACTGTCAGGAGGAGATAGCCCAAATAAATATCCATGCTATGAAGACATCTCTTCTCCTCCATCACTTCTGAAGAACCGTGCGGCTGATATGTCTATACTAATCCATTAATATTTTCCTGCCTGAAAGGGTGATGGATGTAATCCAGCGGGATACAAGACAAAGCTAGGAGCCGCCGTGTGTAAGTGTCTATCACCGCACATCTCCAGTCAATTTCCGTTGACACTAGTTTATTGGGGCACCACCAGCGATCACCCGGCATGCATCTTTTGTCAAGAGGAAAATTCAGCAACGAAATGATATGCTTATTATTGGGCACGTTCAAGGAGCCATCTGACAGATGTAATCCTTGACATTAAACAAGCAGAGTCTTGTAATAAGCAACTTTTTTTTTTCTCCTCTACGTGATAACTTAGAAGAATTTTAAAGTTCACCTCTGTTTTCACTGCTTTTCAAAGTTGGGTGACTTTTACGATGTCGAAATTACTTTGAGACTGTTATTTTCTGGTATGTTTACCAAATGGTAAAATATCATCTCCAAACAGATAGAAAAGATCACTTCTGAATCCAGTAATGTTGTTAACCACTTCCAGTCCGGACACTTTTCCCCCCTTCCAGTCCAGACACTTTCCCCCCCTTCCAGTCCGGACACTTTCCCCCCCTTCCAGTCCGGACACTTTTCCCCCCTTCCAGTCCAGACACTTTCACGCCCTTCCAGTCCGGACACTTTTACCCCCTTCCTGTCCGGACACTTTCACCCCCTTCCAGTCCGGACACTTTCAACCCCTTCCAGTCCGGACACTTTCACCCCCTTCCAGTCCGGACACTTTTCCCCCTTCCAGTCCAGACACTTTCCCCCCCTTCCAGTCCAGACACTTTCCCCCCCTTCCAGTCCGGACACTTTTACCCTCTTCCTGTCCAGGGCAATTTTCAGCTTTCAGCGCTATCACACTTTGAATGACAATTGTGCAGTCATGCAACACTGTACCCATATGAATTTTTTATCATTTTTTAGAGACAGATAAAACTTTATTTTGGTGGTATTTATTCACCGCTGGGATTTTTATTTTTTTTGCTATGTAAATGAAAATGTCCAAAAAGTTTGAAAACAAGTGTTTTTCTTATAAAATTTTGCAAATAAATTATATTTCATCATAAATCTTGGCCAAAATTTATTCCATTATATTTTTAGTAAAAAAAAAAATAAGCCAAATTAGTTTATAACTAAAAATTATAATTTGTAAACATTTTTGTTTACATTTTTGTTTACATTTTTATTTTTATTTTTTTTTTACATACTGTCACCCTAGCAGTAGTGTCACCATGGTGACACTGTACTACTTGTGGGGGGTGATGAAGATTTTTTTTTTTTTTTACACTGATTGACCCATATAGGATGTAAAAGCAATCATTTCTCTTTCTCTCTGTCTGCATTCTTGCAGCCATTGAGATTGAGTGAGCTGTGATTGGTCAGTTTGTCACATGGTACAAGGCTTTTGTGAATAGCTTTGTACCATGTGACTTCTGTGATCATTCACATATTTCACACGTAGTAAGCAATGATGTCACAAATGACATCTTACTTACTACTTTGCATGTGATCACTGATTGGCCAATCAGTGATCACATGATCGGGACCTCGTACAGAGGTCCCGTCTGACGTTTGGTGTTTCACTGTGTCCGGAGGACACAGCGGGCACCGGATCCATCCAGGGGAGCGCGCACAAGCAGGGTGCGGGGAGGCCGTTCAAATAGAGCTTTCTTTTGGTGGTATTTTATCATCACTGGGCTGTTTATTTTTTATTATATCAATAAAAACATTTTGAAAAAAAAAGATATTTTATATTTTCCGTTATGTATTCTGCTACATGCCTTTGGTAAAAAAAAAATCCCAATAAGTGTATAATAATTGGGTTGTGTGAAAGTTATAGCGTCTACAAACGATGGTATATATACTGGAATTGTTATCTTTTTTTTTTTATACAGTGATCAGCAACTTATAGTGGGACTGTACTAGTGCAGCGGGCAATCTGACAGTAACTGATGCTGGGTGGGAACTGGCTAACTGCCAATGACATCTCCAGTGATACTAATACAGTGATCAGTGCTAATAATATACACTGTCACTGTACTCAGTGGTGTATTTAGGTTTTGTGCTGCCCTAAGCAACACAATAATTGGCGCCCCCCCCCGCAGAGAGAGGCTGACATTGACCAACAACACCCTTGATTCCCACCCGAGAGAGCCTTCCACTACCACTGCCCCCCCATACACCATCCCCCATGGCGAAAGAGAGAAAGACACTCACCTTCACAGCTCTGGACATCCCCAGGAATGAGAGTCAGGCTGTGCATACACCGTCATGAAACCTGCAACCTCTGTTAGAACCCACCAGGTTCCCATGCTGCGTGTGTTCCTTCTTCTGAGGGACAGTACTGCCACCCCTGAAAAATGCCGCCCTAGGCAGATGCCTTGTTTGCCTTGTGGTAAATACACCCCTGATTGTACTAATGACGCTGGCTGGGACGTGGTAATATCTAGGGGTAATCAAAGGGTTAACTGTGAGCCTAACAATGTGTAATGTGTGGAATATGTGCTATTTTTACTACTAGATGTGACTATTTTATATCCCAAAAAAACAGCCACGTCTCTGCTCTCTGTTCAGAGTCCTGTGTTGTTAGTAAACACAGGGCTCTGAACTGTCATTTGCTAAGTCAATCAGCAGGTCTTGGCCATATATCATTGGCCAGGACCTGCTGATCGGCTTGTGCTTTCGTGAATGACAGCACAGAAAGGGTGGTGGATTCCACCTCCAAGGAAAAAAATATTATGAAATTACTTGTGATCCAGGAATGTTAGTTATAATTTTAGAAGTGTTCTCAGGCTCCCATTCACATCCTCATATGCATGTGTGATTTGGTAACTACAATTAAAGATAGGTGCCGCGCCCCATGGTTAAGTGGATATCTATTTGATATAATGGCTGTATATGATGGTATAATTTATCGAGACCAATGATGTATTCTATACTGTACCTTATATCAATGTATAGTCAATAAAATTGTAAGAATCTTATACATATTATTAATACTGTATGATATCAATTCAGCTATATGAAAAAAATATATATATACAAAATATAAAATGTGAATCTAAATTGTGAAATCATTATAATAAAGATCATAATAATTAATGACATAAGTGTCCAAAAAAATCAAAGGGTTAACTGTGTGCCTAACAATGTGTAATGTGTGGAATATGTGCTATTTTTACTACTAGATGTGACTATTTTATATCCCAAAAAAACAGCCACGTCTCTGCTCTCTGTTCAGAGTCCTGTGTTTGTTAGTAAACACAGTGCTCTGAACTGTCATTCGCTAAGTCAATCAGCAGGTCTTGGCCATATATCATTGGCCAGGACCTGCTGATCGGCTTGTGCTTTCGTGAATGACAGCACAGAAAGGGTGGTGGATTCCACCTCCAAAGAAAAAAATATTATGAAATTACTTGTGATCCAGGAATGTTAGTTATAATTTTAGAAGTGTTCTCAGGCTCCCATTCACATCCTCATATGCATGTGTGATTTGGTAACTACAATTAAAGATAGGTGTCGCGCCCCATGGTTAAGTGGATATCTATTTGATACAATGACTGTATATGATGGTATAATTTATCAAGACCAATGATGTATTCTATACTGTACCTTATATCAATGTATAGTCAATAAAATTGTAAGAATCTTATAAATATTATTAATACTGTATGATATCAATTCAGCTATATGAAAAAAAAATATATATACAAAATATAAAATGTGAATCTAAATTGTGAAATCATTATATTAAAGATCATAATAATTAATGAAATAAGTGTCCAAAAAAATCAAAGGGTTAACTGTGTGCCTAACAATGTGTAATGTGTGGAATATGTGCTATTTTTACTACTAGATGTGACTATTTTATATCCCAAAAAAACAGCCACGTCTCTGCTCTCTGTTCAGAGTCCTGTGTTGTTAGTAAACACGGGGCTCTGAACTGTCATTCGCTAAGTCAATCAGCAGGTCTTGGCCATAAATCATTGGCCAGGACCTGCTGATCGGCTTGTGCTTTCGTGAATGACAGCACAGAAAGGGTGGTGGATTCCACCTCCAAGGAAAAAAACATTATGAAATTACTTGTGATCCAGGAATGTTAGTTATAATTTTAGAAGTGGTGGATTCTACCTCCAATAGGTTGGCCTTGGAGCTTCTACCTCCAATAGGTTGGCCTTGGAGCTTCTACCTCCAATAGGTTGACTTCCTCGAGGGGAAGAACAGAAAGGGTGGTGGATTCCACCTCCAAGGAAAAAAAAATTATGAAATTACTTGTGATCCAGGAATGTTAGTTATAATTTTAGAAATGGCGGATTCTACCTCCAATAGGTTGGCTTTGGAGCTTCTACCTCTAATAGGTTGACTTCCTCGAGGGGGGAATCACTTATTTATATAGCCAAATAAAATCTTGACTGTCAACGGTCCATTGCCACTATACACCCACCAGACTCACACATTACTTAGCATGCATGCTTTAACATAGAGCTACGTATCCAATGGTGGGTCCACTTTAACTGTGCTGGTTCCGTGATTTACCATACCTGTTTTCATATAAAAGATGGTCCATTTTTAGGGTTTAGTGGTCCTTTAAAAAGTAATTTCAATGACAAAACAAAACTGTTTCATGGTTGTTCCCTCCTGCCATGACAGCTAATAAGTCAGGACTGCAGCTCCTTGGGCCTTAGCTAATGTCTAGCAAATAACTTTTGCTAAATGCTTGTGTGGTTTTATTATGAGTACAGTGATCGTAGATTCACGGTTTTAGTGCCTTTTCCACTGCTCACTAACCACTAATTGAAATCATTTTCCAGCACAGCACGTTTGTTATTGTTTAAAATATATGTGGCTGAGAATGTATATTAATAAAGATTTTATTTGCCGCGCTGCTCCGAAGGTCTCCAGATCTCCATCTTTTAATGCAGTTCAGTGCCTCCGCAACAAAAATAATCTTAAGAAAATAAAGGATGCGTGATGACCGGGAGGCTCAAAGCTTCTGGAGTGGTCATAAGATATGCAAATCTCTAAAAATTGGATCAAATGTGGTTTGGTCAAACTTTTTACAAATTTGCAAACCTCCAAAGTTTGGAAATCAATGGAACTCAAAACTAGACTCCAAAAAAGAAGAGTTTATTAGAGAGTATTAAATGATTCAAAATTGTGTATAATGATACAGCTCTGGAGAAGTCATTAGAAGAGCAAATCTCTTAAATGTTTGATCATTTGTGGTTCGATCAAACTTTTTAAAAATTTGCAAATCGCCAAAAGTTGGAAGTCAATGGAGCTCCAAACCAGGCTCCAAAGAAAGTTTAATTTAGAAGATTAAATGATTCAAAATTGTGTAGATTGGTAGATCTTTGGAGTGGTCATTACATAGGCGAACCTCAGAAAGGTTTGATCAGTTTTGGTTCAGTGGAACTTTTAAATAATTTGTGAACCTCCAAAACTTCTAAATCAATGGAATTACAAACCAGGATGCAAAAAAAGTTAGTTACGGAGCATTAAATGATACAAAATTGTGACAAGTGGTTGAAATCTGGAGCGGTAATGAACAAACCTCTAAAAAGTTTGATCAATTCTTGGTTCGGTCGAGCTGTTGGTTCAGTCAAACGTTTACAATGTTTGAACCTTCAAAATTTGGAAATCAATGAACCTCCAAACCAAGCTTCAAAAAAGAGTTTATTACAGAGCAAAATGATGCAAGAATAGTTTTGGAAGCTCCTGGCATCCCTGGTTGATGGGTAATGAAGCCAAAAAAACAGCCACAAAGACATTTTCTTCCAGAAGCCTGTTGGAAATCCAAACTTCCAAAAATAAAACCAATTTAGATTCAGATCTGGTCATTTGAGTGTGTAAAATTGTGTTGGAATTTAAAATCATCCAAACTTCAGAATCAACTAAATGGGTCAATCTTTCATCATGGAAGACTCCCTTGGCAGTGTACTAGATGGACCTTTATTCCTCTTACATGACTGAAGTTCAGTGGAAACCTATAAAGGAAACCTATAAAGGAAAACTATGAAGGCTGCAATCCCCGACCTTCCCCTGAAAATTCAATTTTTGCCTGGCTGATCCTGATTTCGCTGGCTAGATAATTGTTCCATGCCAGGGACTAAGAAAGTATTATAGCTACAAGCTGGCAGGTAGCTGTTTAGTCGAAGGAGGTGATCAGTGGAAGCCTCTATGTTTCTTTGAGTGCTGGTTTCCTTTAAAGGAAAATAATAATATTATGGGTCTCTGACCACTGCACAAAAAACAATAGTTAAGACTGCAATACTTACTTTCAATTTTACTTATTTTTGTCACAAGATGTACTCAGTCTACTGGGTGGAATAACATCTAGCCCAGCCACTCTCAACTAGGGTTCCTCCAGAGGTTGCTAGCGGTTCTTTGAGCTGTGGCTGATTGACCTCCCATCTGATGGTGTTTGCAAAATTTCAGGTCCAATGCCACTTGGCAGATCTTTTTAGCTGTCTGTAAGGGGAGCATTCTGACCTCCACTGTAGAGCTGGCCGTAGATGGATCGAATCTCAGCTGGTTCAGCAGATTCAATCCATCTATGGGCAAGCTGGTTGTAGTGAAGCCAATCCATCGATCGACTTCAGTACAAACAGCCTGTTAGATTTTTTGCATGCAATCACTCCTGGAGGCTATAGCCACTAGCAGTGATCAATGAGTTCTGTTGAGGAACATTCCCTGCTGGCAGAACACAATAGCACTGCGGGGGTGATTCCCCCTTCAACATTGAATGTGTTGATGGGGAAATCAAGCAAAATTTTTTCCTTCCACCCAAGCTGGAAGAAAAGAAAATTGTATTATCTATGACTTGCTTAAAGGTGGAGTCTTCCTACTGACCACATTTTACACCAATCATGAAGCTATCACTAGACACTCCCAACCCCATATTTAAAAATGTTTAATGCTGCACTTACCACAACCAGAGAAGTAGCAGCCTAGGACCAAAAATGGGCACATTGTGCAGCCAATAAAAGATGGCATTTGGTACGATTCAGAAAGCTGAGAATCTTTATTGGCTACATGTAAAAACACAATAATAGTGTGCTAACATATTTCTGATATAACATATCCTCATAGTATGTATATTCACATTTTACTTCCAACCTATTGGAGGTTGCAAAATTCCAGGTCCAATGCCACTTGGCAGATCTTTGGAGATGTCTGTAAGGGGAGCATTCTGACCTCCACTGTAAAGCCAGCCATTGATGCATCAAATCTTGGCTGGTTCAGCCTATTTAATCCATCTATGGGCAAGCTGGTTGTACTGAAGCCAATCCATCGATCAACTTCAGTACAACCACTAGTGCAAGGGGTAGTCTTCCCACTAGCCCCCAATTAACCTCCCTGGCAGTATTCCTGGGTGTAGCTCGGGGTAAAATTTCAATACCAAGAGCGGTAACCCCGAGCTACACTTGGGCTTACCATGCGGCGTTGCTCAGGGAGTCCCTGCGGCACTTACCTTGTCCTTCGCTCCTGCGATGTGTCCCCTGCAGCGTCCCCGGCCATCTCCTCTGGCCGATGCCGGCATCCGGCTTCCGTGTTCCGGTCCCTGTGACGTCGGGACGTACGGGCACCGGAACCGGCGGGAAATTTGAAATTTTTTAAAAATGTGATTTTTGCTGTCATTGCTGTTTCAATGCATTTCACATACATTTTGTCCCTACTGCTTTGTCCTGCGCCCTGCCTGCATTTTGAATGTTCTTTCTGCCTGGAAACTTAGAAAAGTCCATGGCGTCCAAAAAGCGTCCCTTTACATCAAAAGCGGTTTTAGACCGGCTAGAGAACAGCGATAGTAAATCAGAACCACTTGCAGAATTGAGTGATAATGATTCGTGGGGGAAATTCCTCATCAGACACTGAAAACGATTCTGCGACTTTGCTCAGCGATGTGCGAATTTGCCTCTGTATTTCAAATTTCAGTGTTTTTGGTTTGATTATATTATTGAATTAAATTTATTATTATTATATTATTATTTTTTATGATTATTTATTAAATTATAATTTATGATTTCGTGTTTCAAGTTTTCTCATACCCGGGATGTTTACTAGACTCTTGTTCGGACAGATTTCAGTGAGTTATTCCTAAAAATTACAGCCTACAATAAAAAACTACATATTTCCATGCAAAAAAATGGTACCGCTTTCAGCACAGAAAATGGGAAAGAATCATACCGCTAGGGAGGTTAATTAATTTTAGATTGGGTTCCTTGAGACCTGAAAATTATTTCAAGGGTTCCTCCGAGATAAAAATATTGAAAAATATTGATCTAGCCTTATTTAACACTGAGCACTCAGGACATTATATGAATGTAGTGCGCCATGGCCTTACCCCCAAGGGGGTGTCACCGCAGCATCTCATTCACAGTTCACTAATACAGGGAATGGCACTGATTTCATCACATCAGCAATGTTCTTTGCATCATCAGAAGCAAACATCTGGCCAAAACATATATGAAAAAGACACAACTCATCTCCTCTCCATCACCCTTTCCAGGACCCAATATGGCCCAACTACAACACATACATTGGAAATGGTGCACCACTGAGGTGTCTTCAGAATCCCATTGGCTGAATTACTTATCAAGTCATACATTTCATACATACATACAAGTCATTTAATTTATTACACCTCCCACGTTTTGTTACTTTTTCTTTACTTATGTGTGTGCTTTTCTCACAGGATGGAGGGTGTGGGTCCTCGGGCCTGCCCTAAAGTCTAGGGGGAGGATGTGTGGCCTTTTGGTTCCTTCCTCCCCTGTCCCTAAGGGGTTTTCTCTTCGGGAGAGCCCCCTGACCAAGTACTGGGTGTCCGGCTTCGGCTGGACACAAGGAACGGTGATCCACCAGGCCTTTTGGCCAGAAGGACCAAATGGGAACCTTGTCCCTGTCAGGATCTTCGTGCCCCGGGGGATCAGGGTAGTGGTCCATCCCCTTCGGGGGAAGGACAAAGCACACCCCTAAGTGCACTTTTTCGTGTGGTGTTTTGCACTTGCACTTTTTTTGTGAACACTTACGGGTTTTTCGTTATAGTTGCACGTTTGCGGACTTTAAAAAAAAAAAAAAACGTAGCAAGTCATACAGCAGTCATCTACCAAACGTTTGATGTGCTTCGCACTAGGTATTTTGTAGAAGACTGATGACTGCTGCGTGGATTGTAAAGATCCCCTTCACCTTTGGACCATTATTACGATATCTGTAATCCTCAAAACAGAACAACCAACAATACCAACAACACCAAGATAAAAATGAATATCCCAATAAAATGTAGCATGCTCAATACTCACCAGTCCAGTGGTTTCCCCCACAGTGTTATTTTTGCCACTAGATGTTCTTAGTCGTACAACCAACATCATTCAACCCACTTCCTCTAAGCCCAGGCCATCCTGGACCCACCACAGCCTGTAAATAGACAGTATAGGTGTCCGTTTATGACACAGAGAATAGCTGCGATTCAGAGGATCGCAGCTATTCTCTGGTCATTCACAGTTTATGACACTCAGGAGATCAGCAGAGAACATGTTCAGCTCTTCACTGGAGATCTGTGTCCTCCTCCAGATTCTCCAGCCCAGAGCTGGAGAATCAGAGGAACCGAAAACTAAGCAGAGATAATTTACCTCTGTTTAGTAAACTGATCTTTTACTGTAATCTCGCGAGATTATAGTAAAATCAGCCATTTTCCAGCATTTTTAGACCGTTCTCCCTTCGTTTGGAGAACTGATCTACATATGCTTCATAAACAGCATTCACAGGAGAACTGTGTTCTCCGAGAATTCCGGAGAACTGAGCAGCGATCATTTACCGCTGGTTCATAAACGGACACCATAAGGAGAAGCAGCACAGTGATGATTTGGTCTCGGTCATTCTGCTTTTTCCTCCTATTAGCAAGCTTCATGTCAGCACATGACCTGACTGACTCTTTGTCAGGAATGGACTTGCCAGTAATGGTGGGATTCACCTGCCTTGTGGGCTGCAGTACCAGGGCTGGCCAGCGGATGCTCTCAGCAATCAGAGACTCAACCCTGCAGCCAGCCAAACACCTGAAGCTGATTATGCAGGTGTATTTAAGGGATGGCCAGACCTGCAGTCTGGGCCTTGGTGTGTGTTTTTCCTGGGCCCCTGTATCTTGTAACCTGCGTTCCTGTTCCTGTTCCTGCCTCTGCCTAACTTGTTGATGACCCTGCTTGATCCGGACCTCTGCTGACTTCTCCTGTTTTGATCCCTGGCTTGTGACCCTGACCATTCTCTCCGCCTGCTCCTCCTGTACCTACCTGCCCGATAGTTATCGACCCGGCCTGCCTGATTACGTTGTGCTCTATATGTGTATGTACCTGTGTATCTATACCAGTTTAGGTTTGGGTTTGTTTCACCTTGTTGTATGTATTTGTGTTAGCTTGGGGTTTGGTGCACTGCGTTTATGTTTGTATTGTTAGTCTTTAATAAATTATATTGTTTATAACTTATCTGAAGCCTGCGTTTCCGTGCGTCAGTTCACATACCTCTGGTCATACCCGGAGCCCTGACACTCTTTGTACTGCTTCTTGTTCGCATACTCCAGCCCTGCTGTACAGTGCCTGCAGTTTATTGATACCAGATCAAATTCAGGTACTTATACCACATTAACCACTTGCCGTCCGCCTGCTGTTTATAAACGGCAGGGCGGTGGCAGTCCAGGGGCAGGTTGCCGTTCATAAACGGCACCCGCCATTTCTAACTGTGCGCGCTCCCTGGGAGCACGCAGCATCGTGATCCGGTGCCCGCTGTGTCCTCCGGACACAGTGAAACACCGATCGTCGGACGGGACCTCTGTACAAGGTCCCGATCATGTGATCACTGATTGGCCAATCAGTGATCACATGCAAAGTAGTAAGCAAGATGTCACTTGTGACATCATTGCTTACTACGTGTGAAATCTGTGAATGATCGCAGAGGTCACATGGTACAAGGCTATTCACAACAGCCTTGTACCATGTGACAAGCTGTGACCAATCACAGCTCACTCAGTACTTCTCAATGACTGCAAGAATGCAGACAGAGAGAAAGAGAAATGATTGCTTTTACATCCTATATGGGTGTAAAAGCAATCAGTGTAAAAAAAAAAAAAAAATCTTCATCACCCCCCACAAGTAGTACAGTGTCACCATGGTGACACTGTACTGCTAGGATGACAGTATGTAAAAAAATAAATAAATAAATAAAAAATAATAATATAAAAAAAAAAAAAAAGTAAAAAAAATGTTTAAAAATTTAAATTTTTGGTTATAAACTAATTTGGATTTTTTTTTTTACTAAAAAAATAACAGAATAAATTTTGGCCAAGATTTATGATGAAATATTATTTATTTGCAAAATTTTATAAAAAAAACACTTTTTTTCAAAATTTTTGGACTTTTTCATTTACATAGTAAAAAAATGAAAATCCCAGGGGTGAATAAATACCACCAAAATAAAGCTTTATCTGTCTCAAACAAATGGTAAAAAATTCATATGGGTACAGTATTGCATGACCGCGCAATTGTCATTCAAAGTGTGATAGAGCTGAAAGCTGAAAATTGCCCTGGACAGGAAGGGGGTAAAAGTGTCCGGACAGGAAGGGGGGGGAAAGTGTCCGGACTGGAAGGGGGGGTGAAAGTGTCTGGACTGGAAGGGGGGGTGAAAGTGTCCGGACTGGAAGGGGGGGGTGAAAGTGTCTGGACTGGAAGGGGGGGTGAAAGTGTCCGGACTGGAAGGGGGGGGGGTAAAAGTGTCCGGACAGGAAGTGGTTAAATATGTATTAATGATTAGAGATGAGCATTGGGTTCAAGATGAACCCAAAGTCAACCTTTTTACAGTTCGGTGTATTAACACTGTCTCGGTTAAAAAAAAAAAATCTATTTAATGATTACATAGCTACATTCATTTATGTCTTTTATAGCTGCCTAGAGTTCAGCTTTAACCCTTTGTTTATGAACAAAGCCATCACCTTGTCAGCACTGACCCCCAGCTCCCACGATTCTCTCTTCAAAAGCTGCATGTTGAAATCCATTTGAACATACTGATTGGTTCTTACAGATAGCTCAGACAATTTTTCTTTCTGCCACCTCATTGGAATTTTCGGCACTGACTGAAAGTTATCTTTTAAAACGACATAAAATTTCCTTTTTTCCTCCAAAAATGATGCTTTATGACTACCTTTTACATTTGTTAGATTGCAGTCTTCTTCCACGGAGTGTGAATCATTATCAGAGGACCTAATTTTCCTGCTCCATCACCATCTGTTTCCTTCACCCAGAGAAGCGGTAAGAGTTATAGACCTGTTATCCCTCACATAATACTATAATGTCTAGGTGTGCTATTTTATCTCATTGCAATGCAACAAATCTCCCCGCTTCATATGCGCAAAAAATTATACCCAGGACTGAATCTGTCGCCTTTGTGCAGAATTGACGGCCCAGCTTTTCCACAGCTCTGCTTTCTTTATAGAAGTCTTGTATTTACTAATATCACTTTGATGGGCAAATGTGGAAAACTTTATACACTCAATGTCAACCACCTACTTAGAAATTTGACCCAGAGGTAACTACAATGATAAACAGGTTGAAAGAAGACATGTGTTCATCAGGTTCAATCTAAAAGAGTAGAAGAGTAGAGAAGAACTTTCTATTTTTTTAAGGATTGGGACTCAGTAGCTAAGGATTAGAACTTCTCTTAAGAAAAGGAACAAAAAACTTTGCAAATAGAACCAAAATAAAACTTTAGAAAGTCCAACAAAGTCCAAATTAATTCAAATTTAATTTCAAGCCAAAACTTTTTTTTTTAAGGATTTGGATATAGTAGAAAAGTTTAAAAACTTTTTTTAAGATTTCGATACTGTAGAAAAGAATAAGAACTTTGTTTTCTGTTTGTGCTCAGGATGGCGAGACTTCCCCTCACTTCCATTTATACGATATCTGTAACCCTCAAAAGCAGAACTCCAACCAACAATACTAACAGCATCAAGGGTAAGAACTTCTCCAAGGTGTGCGTTTATGACACAGAGAATAGCTGCGATTCAGAGGATCGCAGCTATTCTCTGGTCATTCACAGTTTATGACACTCAGTAGATCAGCGGAGAACGTGTTCAGCCCTTCACTGGAGATCTATGTTCTCCCTCCAGATTCTCCAGCCCAGAGCTGGAGAATCGGATGAACCGCAAACTAAGCAGCGATAACTTACCTCTGTTTAGTAAACTGATCTTTTACTGTAATCTCGTGAGATTATAGTAAAATAAGCCGTTTTCCAGTGTTTGTAGACCGTTCTCCAGCATTTGTAGACCATTTTCCCTTTGTTTGGAGAACTGATCTACATCCAGGGGCGGAATGACAACTCATGGGACCCCCTGGCAATAGAGGATCATGGGGCCCCTGTGTCCTTGCCCAAACTCAAAAAAGCCTATGAAAAAGGTATCAGGGGCATCTAATGGGGCCCCCTACTGACCCCGGGCCCTCGGGCAGTGCCCGAGTTTCAAATGGTCAGTCTGCCCCTGGGCTAGCCTTAGTTGCCCAATTAAACAGAGCATTGAGGTCAGCTTGTGAGTTGGAGACATCCAGTAAGGATGTTATTCCATTGCATAGCTTGGTGTCTTCTGCAAAGACTGAACTCAAAAAACACTCGCTACAACCAAGGTATGCAGAATACCATCTCCGTACGTACAACACGTCGAACCTTGAAGCAGATGGGCTACAGCAGCAGAAGACCACACTGACTCCTGTCAGCTAAGAACAGGAAGCGGAAGCTACAATTCGCACAAGCTCACCAAAATTGGACAATAGAAGATTGGAAAAAGTTGCCAGATCTGATGAGACTCGATTTCAGCTGCAAGATTCAGATGGTAGGGTCAGAATTTGGCATAAAGAACATGAAAGGATGGATTGATCCTGCCTTGTATCAACAGTTCATGGATGTGCAACTCATGGGACCCCCGGGCAATAGGGGATCATGGGGCCCCTGTGTCCTTGCCCAAACTCAAAAAAGCCTATGAAAAAAGTACTAGGGGCATCTCATGGGGCCCCCTACTGACGCCGGGCCCTCGGGCAGTGCCCAAGTTTCCAGATGGTCAGTCCGCCCGTGTCTACACTGCTTCATAAACTGCATTCACAGGAGAACTGTGTTCTCCGAGAATGCCGGAGAACTGAGCAGCGATCTATTACCACTGGTTCATAAACGGACACCCAAATTCTCCAAACAGAAGGGAAAAAAAACCTATGAAAGTCCAAAAAACTCCAATTTAGTTAAAATTTAACTCCAAGCCACAACTATTTTTTTTTTTAGGATTTAGATATAGTAGAAAGTTTAAAAACTTGTTTTGCAATATTTGGATACAATAAAAAGGTTAAGTTTTGGGGTTTTTTTGTTGCCTGTGCTCCAGATGGGAAGATTTCCCTTCATTTCCTGTCCTGTCGCAATGTTGTCAATGGTGGGACAGGAAATGAGGAAAATTTCTAGATAGGGTTACGAAATTAGGGGAAATCACCAGCTCGGACATGGTCAACAATAAATAGCTGATAAATGGTCTAACCTTATCCCCATTAAAAAAATGGTGTTTGTCTTGTTTGACAGCTTTTATCTAAATTCCTGAACCAGTGACAACTTTATCAATATGGGCTTATTCACATGGATGGACAATGAACCATTTGTATATTTTACTACCAATGAGCTGCTTGCAGGCAGTGCATTAAAGTGAGAATAGGAATGCATTGTCAGTACCTGCATAGCTGAGCTTAACAGATATGCAAGGAGGGGTTAATGGATCTGGATGCAGAGCCTGTGAGCACCAAAATCTTTACAGATAGGAAATAAAAGACAACAGTTTTACCGTCCACACTTTATCCAAACAAAGAAAAAGTGGAAGGAAATTAATTTCTGACCTCCTAGTGACAGAGTAATCCCTTGGGCAAGAGGGTCCTAATATCTTTTTTTTAATTATTAATTACAAAGATTCTCAGTTTGGCATAGAGGCTATAAAATTGCCATGGGTACTTACCATACTCTGCCATTTTGCTTAGGTATGTGTGGTACTTGGTTATGTAACCCGATGGACTGTAGGTAGAGAGGCCAAATGGGCTGTAGGTGGAGGTGTTTATGAAATCCAATGGAGGAAAGGTGCTTAGGAATCTGTAGTTGGAACCCACTGGGCTGTAAGGTGAGGTGCACGTGGAACCCAATGGGTGATAGGGGAAGGTGCTTAGGAATCCTGATAGGCTGTAAGGTAAGGTGCATGTGGAACCCAATGGATTATAAGAAAAAGTGCTTAGGAATCCTGATAAGCTGTTGGCAGAGGCGCGTATGTAACCCAGTGGGCTGTAAAGGTAGGTGCTTATGGAATCCAATGGCCTGTAAGGAGAGGTGCTTAGGAAATCCAATGGGTTGTAGAGGAAGGGGCTTAGGAATCCTGATGGGCTGTAGGTGGAATTCACTGGGCTGTAAGGTGATGTGCATGTGGAACCCCATGGGTGATAGGGGAAGGTGCTTTGGAATCCTGATGGGCTGTAGGTGGAGGTATTATGTAATGAGACGTGCTGTAGGGGAGGCGCTAATATAACCCAGTGGGATGTAGGGGGAATTACTTATGTAATCTGATAATCTGCTAGCGGTGGTGGTTATGTAACCCGATGGGTTGTGGAGGGAGATTAATGATTAGAGATGAGCATTGGGTTCAAGATGAACCCAAAGTCAACCTTTTTACAGTTTGGTGTACTTACACCAGGGGCGGACTGACCGTTCGAGCACTCGGGCACTGCTTGAGTTCCCAGAGTCAGTAGGGGGCCCCATGAGATGCCCCTGGTACCTTTTATAGGCTTTTTTGAGTTTGGGCAAGGACACAGGGGCCCCATGATCCCCTATTGCCCAGAGGCCCCATGAGTTGTCAGTCCGCCCCTGATACTCTACGTCAACTAACTACGTATAAATGTGAAAAGCATTACTACAGAAAAGCATTACCATGTTCTTTGAGCTGTTAGAGGCTGTATAGTGGGTGAATCTTAAGAAAGTGTGTATTTATTACTTTACAAATATTTTCAGCATTTAAACAGTTTCTAGACCAAGTTTTAACTATGTATTTAACTGTTTGACTCGAGTTACCCTTTAACTCTAAGCTCAATTATCGCTAGCTGCTCAGGTAGCACAGACACCTCCACCAGTCTCTATTATGTCCCTGTAGGCCTTTAATTTTTCAGAATTCTGACGATTAGTTTTAGCAAGGTGATCCATCTCCCCTTTAATCCTCGTTTCATTATGTCACCCTTAAGCCAGAATTCACCTTTAATAATTTTCAGCCTCCTCCTCACTTTTACCATGAGTCGTTAGAATGACACAAAAGAAGAAACATTTCATGAATTGTCACTTAATTAGCTTCTTGCTCTGACCCATGTTTAACCGTGGAAGATTGAAATCAGCAATATTGGAAGAGAGGCTGGGGAGGGCTGAGACCGGGGAAGGTGGTGAGGTCATTATTAATGGGCTGTGAGGAGATAACGGGATTTCAACACACAGGCATATTAAGATAAAAGTTGGATTTCACATCGCTATGTGCAGCTTCTGCCGCTAAGACAATGCCTTAGAAATTCACCTCCGATGGGCAGTCTGCTTGTTGGGGGGATAGTCGCCAGGGGCAGACTGACAACGCATGGGGCCCCCGGGCAATAGGGGATCATGGGGCCCCTGTGTCCTTGCCCAAACTCAAAAAAGCCTATGAAAAAGGTACCACGGACATCTCATGGGGCCCCCTACTGACCCTGGGCCCTCAGGCAGTGCCCGAGTTTCCAAATGGTCAGTCCGCCCCTGATAGTCGCTATTGTGAAATTTCCTTCTATGAATGGTTACAAATCTTGGCTAATATAGAAAAACTTCCAGTTTTTAGTTTATTTGTAAGAGTCAAATAATCATGTTTCAACTCACCCATGGAGAAAAATTTAATCTGTCTGTCTTCCAAGTTTAGGTACCTACAGTATCTGCTGCATATTTATTCAGACTGAAATTCGCCCACATGTTGTGGTCAGACATCTCGGCTGAAGTCAGGTGTTGGGTGGTTGGCTGTGCACCTATCCTTTGTTATGGTGCCCCTTGGCAGGTGATGCAGGCTCACCCAAGGTTTAGAGGCTAAGTAACAGCTGGTCTTCACCATAGTTTCTGATGGTGACAATCAACTGGGAACTTTAATAGTCCAGCAAACTGTTATTGCCCTCAGGCTTTCCCACTAAGATGTTAGCTGGAACAGAATGACTACAGTGTGGATACTATACATGAAACACTAGACAGAAGAGTAGTCATGTCTGGGTAGAGGTTGTGGGCAGGTACCAAGCAAGAGAGAAGTCAAATCTAGGCTGTAGTCATGAGAAGGTGGCAAGCAAAAGAGTAGAAAGGTTGAGGCTGAGGCAGACAGCAGGCAAGAAAGCAGTGAGGTCCAGGCTGAGGTCATGGGCAGGGTACAAGCAAGAAGGTAGTTGGATTCAGGTTGAGTTTTTAGGCGAATGGAAGGCAAGAGAGTAGTGAGGTGTATCAATAAAGCGAGGTAAACGTGAGCGCACTAAGTTCATAAAACAGGGAAGCTGCTGGCATAAAGGAAAAAAGCCCTTTATCCTTATTAACTGAACTAAAACAAATATGCAGCGCTTAATAAAAATGGGAAATTAATATGGTCAATAAAAACTCACATAAAAAAATTCATATATATAAAAATAAAGTGACAAGTGAGATGGTGATTGGATGACAAAGTCTAAACTGACAAATCAGCTGGTTATGAATAGCTCATGGTTTTAGATATCACCCTAATTGGAAATGAGTGCCAAACATGCCATAAAATATCAGTCCAATAAAATGGTGAATGGATGAAATCCAGAACACCGACAAGCTCAGGAATGCAGATGTTCACGGTGAAGACAAGAAACAGTGCAGGTGACTTCTTTGTGATAAATTGAACGAAGTGTGCTTGCACTTACCAGAAGCGCAAAAGTTATGCGCATGTAATGAATCTCTCAACGGTGTTCAGGAACCTGGTGGTCATCAAGGATCTGGTCACTGGGGGAGTAGAGTGGGGCACAAATGGTTCACACACATTCGGCGGCTCTCCAGACCATGTAGCGGACCAATCTCATGTACAGATGATCGTAAAAATGATTCCTTGAGCGATAACAGCTGCTGGATTGATGGTTTGCACCAGTGGTACTACTCCGACCTTAAAATGGCTCAAAATAATGAAGCCATCAAAACAAAGGTGTAATAATAGTGTAGTACGTTTATC
The DNA here is from genome assembly GCF_062004578.1 of Staurois parvus. Lineage (NCBI taxonomy): Eukaryota > Metazoa > Chordata > Amphibia > Anura > Ranidae > Staurois > Staurois parvus. Next base: position 7,966,479 of record NW_028317891.1, read on the forward strand.
AATGTTATGAGGAATAGACTGGTAAAACCGACATCAAAAATTAAAATCTGGATGTATCCACATATCAAAGTGCCAAATAGTGCTAAAGCAGTGTATTGCCAATGATAGTATTAGTCCATATAGCACAAACTATGCAAATAGGAAAAAAGTTGCCACCGGGCCCACGTGCAGCCTCAGTGGGGAGCGTCAGTATGTCCTACTGACGCTCCCCACTGAGGCTGCACGTGGGCCCGGTGGCAACCTTTTTCATGGGCCATGGGCAAGTGAGGTCATGGGCAAGTGGCAGGCAAGAAAGTAGTCCAGTCTAGGCAGAAGTCACAGGCAGGTGGCAGTTAAGAGGGTAGTTAGGTCAATCTGAGTCAGCAACAAGCAAGACAAGTACGATAGCTGGTGGTTAGCCACAGCACCAACCATTTCAAAGAAGCTTAAATATTCTTTTGGTCAGAGGACACACCCAGCAAGAGTTAGAGTTTGAGTTCTGGAAGTCCCAGCAGAGATTCTGCAAGTACCACTAGAAGTCCTGGTAGGGATTCTGAGAGTAGGAGTTCTGAAAGTCCCAGCAAGGATTCAGCGACTACCATTCTTACTGTTCGACTTGCTTGCAACTCTCACTAGTCTGGTCTCCTCTTGTATGCCTTCTGGATCTTAGAATTATATGGCACCCCTGTTGGACCACCCACACTCCTGATTCTCTTTCTGTGTCTATATGCATTAACCAGTTTTCGTTTTGTGCACTCATGTCTACTGTCCACCAACAGAAGTGTTGCACATCATGCATTTGTACCAGCCTGTATCATGCCCAGTTATGGTGGGTTACTTGAGAGTGCTTCAAGTTGCCCTTAAAAGGAGTGCTGCAGTTAATGAAAAATCCCAAACATTATTATTTATTATTATTATTATACAGTATTTATAAAGTGCCAATAGTTCGCTCAGCGCTGTACATTACAGAGGGGGACAGAACATGTGACAGAACAATACCAATACAATGCAAAACATGAGGGGATCGAGGGCCCTGCTCCTTGGAGCTTACAATCTAGGAGGGAGGGGATGGTGGCACAGGAGGAGATAGCTGTGGGGGATGGAGTGGTAGGAAGAGTGGAGGAGGTCGGCAAGTTAGCAGGGGGTGGGGTAGGCTTCCCTGAAGAGATGGGTTTTCAGGGTGCGCCTAAAGGAGAGGAGAGTAGGTGATAATCTGATGGGTTGGGGCAGGGAGTTCCAGAGGATGGGTGACACCCTGGAGAAGTCCTGGAGGCGGCCATGGGAGGAGGTGACCAGGGAACTAGAGAGAAGGAGGTCTTGTGAGGAGCGGAGTGTGCGTGCTGGGCGGTACTTGGATATTAAGTCAGTGATGTAGTTCGGGGCAGTATGGTGGACAGCTTTGTACGTCAGTGTTAGGATTTAATCATTTGAAACCAATCTATAAAGTGGTAGTGCTATACAGAAAAACAGAAAACACAGAAAGCTTACACAAGATACATCATTTAGAGCTCTGTAATCTACTGCTGGAGTTTTGAGAGCACCTCAAAGAGTAACTGATAGAGAACTTGCATCTAGGCTCTTAACATGTGGTAATCCCTCACTGACCTCTCTGGCTGCAGGAACTGTGGAGCAATTATTCCTCAGATTTTGCAGCAGAAGAACTGAAGTTATATAGTTCTTCTGTCAGCTCACTGTGCTCCCTCTCTCAGCTGTGAATTTGCACTTATTTTTGCCCACTTTGTAACCCAGAATCAGCCATCAGTGGGATAAAGCCCGCTGGCAGCTGACATCACAGAGCCACTCCAGGCTCTGGAAGGATTCCAACTATATTGTCTGGATCCACCCAGCTGCCTGATGGACAGCTGCCTCCAACTCTCAGAGCACAGCTGAGAGTCAAAGCCAGCTATGCTTGCTCCCTCTCCAGCCCAGAGCTCCAGTAAGCGCTAGAAGGGCAGAATGGAGAGTGGTGACTGACAATCACCGTTCAATGCTCAGGGCTGACCAAGAACTGCCTAGTTCTTGGTGTTAGAGCTGGCAGGGTACAGGTACAGCAGCAGACTGATGTTGTAGCATGGAGGTGAGTACGTGTGTTTGTTTTTTTATACAACCCAAACTTCTCCTTTAACTACTGCTGGGGAGGGGATGCTGAGCTATTGGGCACTGCAGGGAGGGGGAAACAGAGTTCGCTGTGCTTTTTAGACATAGTATTGCATGACGTCACTGCTTTTGATGTCTTTGATGATGCGTTCCTCCTTAGTGCCTGTAGCTACAGAAGTTAGTGAGGGCTTCCTTCTTTCCTTCCTTCCTTCCTTTCCAAACAAGGGTTCTCGGATTACTGAATAACCACAGAAATGAAAGTGGGGTGGGCCCCTGCACTGCAGTGTCTGTGTGAGAAAGCTGAAATACACAACAGTAAAAAATATTTTCTTTTTTTTCATATATATGCCTGTTGCAAAGATAGATCTATAATCAGACAAAAAAGTCAAAGAAAATAGTTAAATAAATAAAAAATAAATCCAAAACATATATACATTAAAAAAATAAATAAAACGGGCACACTCAATGGGCCATTTGGTCTTTTTTTCGCCATCACTTTTCTATGTTTCTGTGTGTAGCACTACCCTCTTGTGGGCTGCTGGATTTTTTTAGGGTCTCCCTGCATGGCCAGGCAACACACATTTTCCACACTTTCCACACATTTAGAGTCAGGGAACAGTTCTTTAGCTGTTTTTTATTTATTGATTTTGTTAAGGGGTTAACAACTTGGATGGGGTATAGGGATATATGAGATGCCCAAGGAACTGAAAACCTGAGAAGAAACTTCTAACAAACAATACTATACAAAAAGGTGGATCAAAAATAGCAACTGTATCTGTTAAGGAGCACTGAAGTCCCCTTGGTGTACCTCCTCAGACCCCAGATGAATCCTTCCTCTTCACCTGGCTGAACTGAGAGTATCCCCTGGACTAGGGATTCCCAGATCTGCCACTTAAGTAGTTCCGGATGAGAACTAGTTGAGTCTTGCACCAGACCACCCTCCCTTTATCTGACCCAGGGGGTGTAGGAGTACTTACACTGTCCTGTCCTATCAGCGTGGTGGGTTGGTAGCTGCTTTTAGGCCTGTTGCTGGGCTTCCTCCTTCCCTGCTGTTCAGGATTTCCTCCCTAGGAGACTTTGGGCAATGGAGATCCTCCTGTCCAGCAACCAGCCTATAGGTAGACTCCCCTCCCTGAGGCCCCCTCTCAGGCTCCACACTCCAGCCTTCTCTCAATCCATCTTCCATCCGATTCTGTACACTGCTCAAAAGGCTCTGCCACATTTAAGGGTTGTTCGTGGTCACCATGCCCGGCCTCATGCCTTGGGTTTTGTCCAACGTCCCTCCTCCCCTCCTTTGCCCCTCTTCCAGAAAGTTCTCTGAGTTTCTTGAAGAGTGGGAGGTCTTCAAAAGCCCTGTCCTGTAGAGCCTCTTAGCCTGTTCTGAGGTGAACGTACTACCTCACTCCCAGGCTGACTCATCCCAGGCTGCTACCCAGCCTCTGCCTAAAGAAAAAACAATAAAGCCTATGTAGCTTACCTAAAGGGTGTTACATATGTATACGTTTGCTATATTTCCTACCTGCAAGAGCTCTTGTTGATTGCATTTATTTTCCTGATTTTTGTTTCATTTATACATTTACTGCTGATGCTTTATTGGAACTTTATAGCAGTCTATGATATCTACAGCTTCTTGTATCTTAGTCATGATAGAAATGCTGTATTATGTATCAGAATTTACAATGTCCTACAGCATAAATTACACGTACGTATAAACTGCTAAATCAGAGTCGTTCATCTATCGCTACTATACCACTGTTGTAATGATACTATACTATGAATTTTGATATGATATTTTATTTATTTTGCAGTATGTTAGTGTGCGGTTATTATTTCATATAGCTGATAGGAGGGAAGATATACAGTATATGCACTGGCAAAGCAGTTGTAAACACCAACTGAGCAAAATGTAGTTCTCCAAAGCAGCATTTATCGACCTTTCAGGCACCCTTTAAAGTCCTGTTCACAATTGATCGATGCATGTGTGCTGGGTTTTTTTTCATGCTTTTTTTGTGTGTTTTTTGTTCAACAACATAGGGCAGTCCATTCATTTGAATGGGCTGCCCTACGCACGACAAATTCGCCAAAGGAGCTCCTGCACCTTTTTTTTTGGCAGTGAGCCTTACACAGTTGGTAATCCACATTAAGGCATATTTTTGTCTGTTAGCCGCGTTTGGGGTTTTATTAAGAAATAATGGCACCGCAAGTGCGATGTGCATTTTGGCGTGTTTTCAGGAACACACACAGAAGCGTGCATTTCTAGCTTGAATCCACACTGACAGCATGGTCACCAGAAGTAAAGACATTTTCACTGTTAGACACAATTTTGTGAAGCTTGAGGTTGGCAGTGGCAAACATATCCTGAGTTCTCTCAAGTTCTCTCAAGAAGTTCAACTGTTTCTTCTCTCGTAGGAAGAGATTTGAGCCTGTCATTGTAACGGAACCGGAACCCAGACCGCACTGAGTTTTTCCGTTATAGCACAACTTCCCCTGTCCGAACACCATCCACGGACCACACCCTTGAAATCCCTCAGGAAAATAGACAATACCCAGCTCTTACTAAAACAGGAAGCCAACTACTCTTTATTTTACACAAAACACAGAATATATACAGAGGGCGGGGAAACACAACCAGGAACAGGAAATACATCATCAGCCCACCCTCTCAGTGGGAAGGGCTACAGTATAGGCAGGAAACACCTCATCACCCCTCCCCATCCAACCAGACACAGAACAATGAGATGCAACCATGTGGCAAAGGACATTGACCAACCCCCACACCAATACAAACAGTACATCCCATAATAGTTCTCTGGACAGGAAAACACAGCACAATGGGGGGTAGCACATGGTAGTAGACAATGGACAGCCATGTGGCCTAGACAAAGGGACACACACTATACACAGGACTCAGACATTCACATACACACCCTGTAACCCTTAACAGGCACAGGGTGGATTAAACATAATGAGGGGGGCATGAGCTGACCAAGCGGTCCCCCCACCCCCAAAAGTCACTCCATTCACAGTCATCTACATATACATTATTGTTGTTTTTGTTCATATTAGTCCTAGTTAGAAGGACATCACTGAAGGAAACACCTTCTTATCAAGCACTTCAGTCAAAGACCATTCTGATCTGGTCTGGCTTGTGAGGATGGTACACACCAAAGCATGGGAGGTATCAACATTCCTTTCCTTCCTTGAGAGGTGGCAAAGGCTCAGAATGATCTTTCCACAATGCCTTATGCCTAAAGTCAACAAAGTGATCTTTCATCTCTTGTTTTCTGTTCAGGGTGCATTGCAAACAAGTAAAGTGTGCTTCTGAATGCTGAACATTGTGAATAGCTGTAGAAGGTGTCCTGATAGAACTCCTTACTCAAAGTTTATAGGAACTCCTTATCTTCCATGGTAGGAAAACTCATACAAATGAGCGCAGAGAGGCCACTCCAGGTGGAAACATGTGAACAGTTAATCATGAGCTCACCACTGCTGCCTTATTAATCATATGCATGATGAAGAGAACTGGAAAAAAAGGCGCTGTGGAAAATGCTCTCAGACAAGCACCTTAGTGGAGGTGCATCTTTATTGGGTGAGATAAAGTAGCAAGTATAATAAAATTAACCAGCCTGAAGTGGACAGTGTGATTCCAATGGACTTGACAAAGCGCAACTGCGCGAAACATGTCGTCTTGGTAACCCCACATATGCTCCCAGCTGAAGCCAACGCCGGACACTGCCTTCGTTTGCCATGGTGACACCACCCAGGACGCTGGTACGCTGACACCACGTGATTTGAAGCCGACAGGAGCATTCTTTGATCTCAGATCCCCTCAGAGCGGACGGGCCGTCCATTGGAATCACACTGTCCACTTCAGGCTGGTTAATTTTATTATACTTGCTACTTTATCTCACCCAATAAAGATGCACCTCCACTAAGGTGCTTGTCTGAGAGCATTTTCCACAGCGCCTTTTTTTCCAGTTCTCTTATCTTCCATGGTGGCTGCCAGCTCATTATCTGTGACCATTTGGCAGGACACGTTTCTTGAAAGAAGAAACTGTGGAAACCTGACATTACTCAAGCAGATGTTGCCTAAAAATAATCCAGCCTAGGTCCAGGCGTTGGTCATATGGTGCATAATGATTTCTTTTTTGTTGAGGAACCTTGTGTACCTCTGGAATGTCTCTGCCGAGAAGCAAGAGCTTGTCGGTAGAGCTGGTATATGATCAACTAAGTGAGAAGGGTGGGAGGCAGCAGTGGTGAGTGGGACTGTGTTGAAATGGATGAAGCGCTTGCACGTGATCATCATTGTCTCACTCTATGCACTTAACAATAGCTCTACAATCTTTAGCATGATGTTCCGTGGAAGCACAGTATTTCAAGCAAACCCCAAACTTCTTTAGAAACCCTTTGCTTTTTTGCAAGGGTTTCTTTCTGATGCCAAAACATTTCTCAAATGGATGTGGTTGGTTATGTATGTGGCATTGGTGATTTCTCGATTTTCTTGTTCTGATCAGTCTTTTCAGGGACTGTAGTGGATGCGTATAGAATATCAGTCCTTTTCCCAGTCACTGGACCCTTGCAGTCTCCATGTGCAATCCATGATCCTGCACACCTTACAAAGGGACCTAGAGGGTTGGACTATCCAAAGGAGAATCTTGGATCATTCCTAGTATCTGCAATTCTCCTAATGAACTCACAAAAGTAGGAAATAGGAGGAAAGGAAACTTTATTTTCCTACTTGTACCTTGATCCAAGAGATGCCCATTTTTCCTTTATACAATAAGGTAACTTGGAGACTGTTGGGTTAACCCCACCAGTGGTATCTAGCTAACTGAGGCTGGGTGGGGGGATATCAACATTGGCAAGTTGAAGCTCCAAGAGAAGGTTGTTGAACTCTTGAAACATTAGAATGTTGCTAGTGGGTTGCCAGAGGACATCTCAAGTATGTCCCAAGCACAGTGTTGCCAACCTACCAAATTGAAATTCACTGACATAACACCCAAAACTTACTGGCACAGCCAAGTTTTTACTGGCATTTCCAAAAGATACAGAATTACAGTTTTAAGTGCAAATTTTAGTATTTAAGCTACAAATAAGTACAAAATGCAATTAGCAATGTAATTTAAGGTAGATATTAAGGTAAAAAACATATTTATTTTCCCTCACACAGAAACTACTTTGTTTTGCCCCCACAGAGACACTGACTTTCCCTCACAGAGAGAAAGCTTTGTTTTGCCCCCAAAGAAACACTGATTTGCCCGCACAGAGAGACCATTTTGTTTTGCCCCCACAGAGACACTGATTTGCCCTCACAGAGAGACATCTTTGTTTTGCCCCCAAAGAAACACTGATTTGCCCCCACAGAGATAACACTTTGTTTTGTCCCCACAGAGACACTGATTTGCCCTCACAGAGAGACTACTTTGTTTTGCCCCTACAGCACAGATAGACTGCTTTGTTTTGCCCCCACAGAGAGAACACTTTGTTTTTGCCCCCAAAGAGACACTAATTTGCCTCCACAGAGATACTTTTTTGTTTTGTCCCCACAGAGACACTGATTTTCCCCCACAGAGAGACTAATCTTCCTCCACAAATAGACCGCTTTGTTTTTCCCCCAGAACACGGAGAGACTGCTTTGATTTGCCCACACAGACAGAGAGACCACTTTGTTTTTCCCCCAGAACACAGAGAGACTGCTTTGATTTGCCCCTACAGAGAGAGAGAGACCACTTTGGTTTGCCCCCACATAAAGACCACCTTATTTTTGCCCCCAAAGAGACACTGATTTGCCCCACAGAGAGACCGCTTTGCATTGCATCACATCGCAGAGACATCTCTTCTTCCCCAGAAAGAGAGAAATACTGTTTTGCTTTCAGAACAAGAAGAGCAAGAGACCATCACATGATAGAGAGTTCCTGAGCCTCTCATTGAAGTGCAGTGTGTGTGCACCATTGTCCCCAGCACTGCTCATAACCTTACATACAGGCCTGTCAACCTGAGACCACGCGGCAATCTGCTGCAGCAGATGCTCCATTGAGACGAGTCTGTCCAGCGACTCCTGGACTGGGTTTTTACAGAGGCTGGTGCCGTGGAGGGAAATGCACCATCATCACACTCGCCAATGCCTTCACCTTGCAACCAACTATAGCGGCCTCCACCAGATGCGCCCAAACGCCCACCGGCCGAACACACAATCACCAATGGTCTCAGACACAGGCGGCGCCGGAACTGCACATGCACAGTTTCGAGCCGAGCCATTGCAGTCATTTTTCACTGCCACTTTTCTCCTGTTACGGCCATTCACGGGCAGGAGAAAAGTGCCAGGTACTGGCTGTCTGTAAAATAATGGATGGTTGGCAACACTGCCCAAGCAGCATTAAGACCTGCAGCAGGGTTGTCAATGTGAACAGCTTTGAGTCTTTTGATATGTTCAGCAGACTGAGGACCTTGCCATCTGATAAGCAGATCTAGTTCTTCTGTATTTGTGACATCTGATTGTGGTTTTGAACCTCTATAGTTTTCAGATTTGTCATCAAACTTAGTGAGACCTGTCTTGGTGAGCTCTTAACGAAGCATGAATTTAGGGGACTGTGACATGTCTGTGTTTTCATACTTTGGATGCACAGTTGCATATGGAACAAAGTCAGATACAGTGGCTGGTGTGCTGAGATTGAGTGACTTTGTGAGAAATGGTGGTGCTAAGACATTCATTCCCGACACCGACTCAGAATTATTATTATACAGGATTTATATAGCGCCAACAGTTTGCGCAGTGCTTTACAATATAAGGGAGTACAATTACAATACATTTCAGTACAGAAGGAATAGGAGGGCCCGGCTCGTGGAGCTTACAATCTAAAGGAAGGGGGAGGTGATACAGAAGGTGATAGCTGCGGGGGATGTTCTGATGGAGGTGATTCAAGTACAGTTCTTAGGTAGAGGTGGGGTAGGCTTCCCTGAAGAAGTGAGTTTTCAAAGATCGCCTAAAGGCAGACAGGGTGGGGGCTGACCGGACATACTGCGGTAGGAAGTTCCAGAGGATGGGAGAGGCTCTGGAGAAGTCCTGGAGGTGAGCGTGGGAGGAGGTGATGAGGGAGCTAGAGAGGAGGATATCATGGGAGGAGCGGAGTGGGCGATTTGGGCGATATCTGTGGATGAGGTTGGTGATGTAGCTAGGGGCAGTGTTGTGGATGGCTTTGTAAGCTGTGGTTAGTATTTTGAATTTTATACATTGGGTTAGTGGAAGCCAGTGGAGGGATTGGCAGAGAGGGGCAGCAGTCGCTGATCGGTTGGTAAGGTGTATGAGTCTAGCAGCAGCATTCATAATAGACTGAAGGGGGGATAGCCTGTGTATCGGTAGACCAGTGAGGAGAATTAATTGCTGTGGTGGGTTGCAGTAGTGGAGCACTGTACTTGTTAGAAGGTAGCTGACTAGCCACATAGTAAGATGTTTTGTCCATTATCTTTGGTGTCTACAGTTTGCTCTGAAGCAAAAGCCTGGTGTATTGAGGAATGAGAAGACAGGTTTGTCTTGAGAGATGGTAGGTGCGGTGTTTTGACCTTGGTTGAGGGATAGAGCTGCTGTGGCTGGGAGTTTTGGGAGAGAGTAGGAGGAATATGATGCATACAATGCAACTGAGTATCTGCTGCTGTTACCGTGTTCATTTTTGCCAGCAGCTGGCTCTAAAACCATGGCTGTGACATTTTCACGTTGTTTCTTCAAAGCTTCAATCTTCTGCTGCATGTAGCTTCTGCCACCTCTGCTTTCTTGCTTGCAGCTTCTGCCTCTGCTTCCATCAGTGCATTCTTACATGCGGTTTCTATGGCTTCTGCTTTCACTTCTGCTTTCCTGTGTGTGGCTTCTGTTTACATTTCTGTTTCCCACAGTTGTTTCTTGCGTACAGTTTCTGCAACTTCAGCTTCTTGGATGCGGCTTCTGCTTCCATCTCCATTTCCATTGGTGCTTTCTTGCATGAGGTTTCTGCACCTTCTGCTTCCGTCCTTGGTTTCTTCCGTGCCGCTTCTGCTCCCATCTCTTATTTCCTTCTGACAAAAGCTGCCTAAATTTTAGAAGCATCAGCATCGGCAAGGACTTTCATAAGTTGTTGACTGAGAGTGAAAGATCATGATTGTAGAGACTTGACTGACCTGGAGGAACGTGTCGTAGATGTTGAGCAATGAGATTTAGATTCATGAAGTTGTGTGATTCTCAGAGTTTCTCAACTTCGAAATCCTAAGGTTCTATGAGAAGTCTGACTGCAAATCAACATTGTGGCAGATGTATATTTGCTCAATGTTATTTTCTTTTTTCTTTTTTTTATTTAGTGGTATGCGACATTTATAATGAAATGACCTGGTGACTTCCCAGAACTGATAAGCCATACAAAGTAACATTTGTACCATCAATGTGTATATACATGCTGCAAAAACAAAAAAAAATATGAATGTTTGAGGCAGTTCTCAGAAAAAAAAAAGTATATGTGGACCTGAAGCCCAGTTGCAATATGGCCAGTGTAGAAAAATTGGGGGAATCTCGCTGGGCAGGTCATGTATGAGTTCCCCTTGCAGTCCCTCTAATTTCCAAGAGAGGGGGAAGTCAGATGCGGGTCATTCAACTAGGGTCAGAGCATACCAAAGTTTTGTATATTATGACAGAAAAAAGGGGAGAGAGAGGAAAAAGAGAAGGAAAAGAGAAAAAAATGGGGTGTAGGGAAGAGAAGGGTGAGAGGGAAGAGATCTAAGCAGGTAGAGGGGGGAAGTGACCACTAGGGAGTAGAGAACAGCAGTACCTGGCTTACAGAAAAAATCTCAGTCTTAAGTACAGAGCAAAAGCTATGTACAGTATATTGGAGATATTCATCTGAGAAAAGGAAAAGGTCCCAGTAAAACCACCTAGTCTTACGTTCCTCCGGTTTGTCCCAAATTTCAGAAGTCAGATCCTCCATCTGTTTAATGTCATTCACTCATGTGAGCCATTAGCCCACGGTAGGTGCAGCCTGTTGCTTCAGTTGGCTCGGTATGTATGCCCGTACCGCATTTAAGTGATGTTTGAGAAGAGATTTATGATAGCGCTTCTTTGACATAGGGGTAACGTGAAGAAGGACTGCAGCTGGGTCATTATGCAGGGATATGTCCATAAATACTGTGAATGAGTCAAAGGGCGGTTTGCCAGAAAGTCTGGAGTTTAGGGCATTCCCAGAAAATGTGAAGGTTGGTGCCTGGGTGTTGTTCGCAGTGCCATAAATGGCCAGATTGATTGGGAAATAGTTTGGCCAAGACTGATGGGGTTCTGTACCATCGTGTGGTAATTTTGTAGGAGGACCTCTGCGTAAAAAAAAGAATGTGTTCCTTCTGAGGTTCTGTGAAACTAAATTGCAGATCTCTCTCCCATTTCGCTAAGAAGGGTGGGTCAGCAGTGTCATGAAGGTCTAACAAAATTTTGTAACAAGTCAAGAGGGATCCATGGATTGGGATCTCGTTCAAGCAGAGCTCCTCAAAGAAGTGAAGCTGCCGAGGGAAGAGCACAGGTTTGGGCATGGAACACAGGAAGTGTGAACGCTAGATAACTCTCCACTAATCTAATGCGATAGGTGTTCGACTATCTAACAGAGTCTTAATGGGAATCCAGCCTGCTGGCCACAGAAAATGGGAGGCGCGTAAAAGCCTCTTTTGTGTCTGCATTGTAAAGATCGGGTCCGTAAGGCCTGGAAAGAAACCCGTGTGTCCAGTGATCGGCATCATAGAAGAAGGAGAACTAGGCAAGGAAGATAGACTGAAAACCTATCTATCTCTGCAAGAGTGGGGCCAACCAATGGGTGAGAAGCCAATTAGGCAGCTTGTGGCTTTGCTGCCCAGAGTAATCCCTCCAGTGGGGTGTTAGCCATCTCCTGTTTCAGCTCCACCCATAGTTTAAATTCACACCAATTTACTACCCGCATCATATGTACAGTTGTATATTACACGGTAGGGTCTGGAAAGTCTATGCCTTCCTTGAGCTTTGGTCACAACTGCAGCACTTTGCCAATACGTGGGAGCACATTATTCTTAATGCCTCTTCTGTAGTTCCGAAACCTGTGAATTTAGAGGGCGCCCCAAGAAGTGGAGAGAGTGGGAACCCCTGAGGGCTGCTTGCAAAACTCCAGTTGACCCTGATTTATTGCTATATCTACAATAATTGTTATATCTACGGCTTGCCAATCAGATCCAGTGTTCCATGAGCTGTAGATATGAATTTTTTTACAGGGGTGCCCTGGGATTTCAAACTTTTTGCCAAGGGTTCTTCCAAGGTAAAAAGGATGAGAAACTGCTGTAGTAGCATCCCCTAGCTATGGAGTGAGGAAAGGACTAAAATATTTAAAGGTAAACAAACAACATGCATATGTAACATACAGTCACGGCCAAAAATATTGGCACCCGTGCATTTCTGTCAGATAATGCACCACTTCACCCAGAAAATTGTTGCAATTACTGCTGTATAGGCATTCTCATGTTTATTTCTTTTGTTTGTATTGGTATGACACAAAAAGTGGAGAAACAAAAAGCCAAATCTGACACATTCCACCCAAAACTCCAAAAATGGACTGGACAAAATTATTGGCACCCTCAATGTAATATTTGATAGCACGCCCCTTGGAAAAAATAACTGAAATCAATGGCTTCCTGTGACCATCAGTGAGTTTCTTCCACCTCTCTACTGGAAATTTGGAGCGCTCTTCTTTTGCCAACTGCTCCAGGTCTCTCAGATTGGAAGGGATCCTTTTCCCAACTGCTGTTATAAGATCTCTCCACAGGTGGTCTATCGGATTGAGATCTGGACTCAATGCTGGTCTTTTCAGTCCTCTCCAGAGCTTTGTCCTAAACCATTTCTGGTGGCTTTTTGCCATGTGCTTTGGGTCATTGTCCTGCTGTAAGACCCATGACCTCTGATGGAGACCCAACTTTCTGGCACTGGTCCCTACATTGCACCCCAGAATTCTTTGGTAGTCTTCAGATTTCATAATGCCATGCACACAATCAAGACATCCAGTGCCTGAAGCAAAAAAGTAACCCCAAAACATCAGTGACCCCCCACCATGCGTCCCTTCTCATTCTGATGGTGACATATATTGCAAATTGTATTCTTTTCTTTAAAGGCCTCATTGCTTTTTCTGAACACAGTAGAATGATGGGCTTTACCAAAAAGCTGGAATTCTGTTTCCTCTGTCCACAGCACATTCTCCCAAAAGGATTTTGGCTTCCTCAGGAAAGTTTTGGCAAACTCCAATCTGGCTTTTTTATGCTTTGTGTCAGCAGTGGGGTCCTCCTGGGTCTTCTACCATAGCGTCTCTTTTCATTCAGATGGCAATGTATAGTGCGAGCTGACACAGGTGTATCCTGTGCCTGAAGGTCAACTTGGATTTGTCTGGAAGTTGATCGAGGTTCTTTATCCACCATTCAAACAATCCTTTGTTGCAATCTTTGATCAATTTTTCTCTGCCCATGTCCAGGGGGATAAGCCACAGTGCCATGGACTGTAAACTCCTTGACAATGCTGTGCACACTGGACACAGGAACATTAGGATCTGTTAATTGATACAGGTGAGTTTAATTACAGGAGCATTACGGAATGCAATTATTTCGGAATTTTAATTATTTATATTCTGAGAAGGTGCCAATAATTTTGTCCAGTCTATTTTTGGGGGTTTTCATGGAATGTGTCAGATTTGGCTTTTTGTTTCTCCACTTTTTTCTGTCATACAAATACAAAAAAGAGAAATAAACATGAGAATGACGAAATATTTGTAATTGCAACAATTTTCTGGTCGAAGTGGTGCATTATCTAAAAGGGGGGACAATATTTGTGGCCATGACTGTAATAGGCCCACTCCTATTGGATATCAGTCCTTTCGCTCATGGGGATTTATCATGATATGTGGACGATCTGCATGCATGTGCAATCTGCCTAGGAATGCCCGCTCCCCCTGACATACGCCCATCAAGGCATTTTGATATTTGCCTTTTCCCAAGAGCCAGCCAATGGCTTGTATCAGGACAGAGAGCTCTGAAGAGGAGTACTGAGGCAAGGTGCTGTGATGTTTTCAGGAAGCTATGTACAGCACCCTGCTGGCCCCTCCCACCAGCCATTATCTGCTTGCATTGCATAGGGAAGCACAGAGACCAACTAATGACATTATGGGGTTTATTTACTAAAGCTGGAGAGTCCAAAATCAGACTCCCTTCTGCATAGAAACCAATCAGCTTCTAACCTCAGCTTGTTCAATGAAGCTTTGACAATGAAACCTGGAAGCTGATTGGTTTCTATGCAGAAGTGAGTCTGATTTTGGACTCTCCAGCTTTAGTAAATAAACCCCTATATATAAAGAAAACAAAACCTCAGCGCCCAGGACTCTCCTATTAACCATACAAATCCCCGTGAGATGCTGCTGTGCACAGGTACAAAAAACCAAAAAACTTTTATCAATGAAAACCAGCGCAAACCCACATAATCAATTGCATTACTAAACTTAGAAAACCACTTTTGTGTTAATAAAAATATATATAATAAATTATATATAAATAAATTAATATAAAAATATTAAATTCGTAAGTCCAGTGACTAAAAATCAAGTGACAAAAAAATCAAAAAATTTTTTGATTTTTTTGTCACTTGATTTTTAGTCACTGGACTTATGAATTTAATATTTTTATATTAATTTATTTATATATAATTTATTATATATATTTTTATTAACACAAAAGTGGTTTTCTAAGTTGAGTAATGCAATTGATTATGTGGGTTTGCGCTGGTTTTCATTGATAAAACCCCTATATATCAACTTTTCAACTATATCAACTTTTCTAAATATTCCCAATATATATATATAACCCAAACACATATAAATTCAATCCAAATCAAAAATAAATAAAGTAAAATAAATAAATAAAATTAAAATAAAACAAAAATGTCCCAAAAACATATAACTTTCCCAAAAATTATAGTTCCAAATATCTCTGTGTAAATAAATCCAAACTGACTTGTAGATAATCCAGTGTAGGCTTTTCAAAATCCTCGCGAACCTCAATAAACACTACACTACACTGGATTATCTACAAGTCAATTTGGATATATTTACACAGAGATATTTAGAACTATAATTTTTGGGAAAGTTATACGTTTTTGGGACATTTTTGCTTTATTTTAATTTTTTTTGATTTGGATTGAATTTATATGTGTTTGGGTTATATATATATATATATATATATATATATTGTTTGACTATATTGGGAACAGGGGCGGACTGACCATTTGGAAACTCGGGCACTGCCCGAGGGCCTGGGGTCAGTAGGGGGCCCCATGAGATGCCCCTGGTACCTTTTTCATAGGCTTTTTTGAGTTTGGGCAAGGACACAGGGGCCCCGTGATCCCCTATTGCCTCGGGGCCCCATGCGTTGTCAGTCCACCCCTGATTGGGAATATTTAGAAAAGTTGATATATAATTCACACATACTTTCAAGGGTGAAAGGTTTACTTTTCTTTTGGGGTGTTCTAGTGATTATTTGAGTAGGGAGTGTGCTGATTTGTATATATCAATAAATGACATTGCTGTGTCTAAAACAAGGTGCAGTATGTAATTAAACACATATAATTGCTGGCGATGGAGGAGAAACGAATCAGGGAAAGTGAAATATAAGCAGATTAAAATTCTGCATTATTATTACAAAATTAAAAACAAATGAAAGAAGTGAAAATATTTTTTTTTTGTTTTCATGTTTTATTTTCTTCAGCATACAACACGGGACAAAAACATAAACATGACTAAAATGATGTTTAATCTTGTTTTTTTTTTTTCTTTAAGCAGTAAAGTTTAGCAAAGGTCGTCTTTGCATGTGCCCTATAGGCTGACATTTTGAAACTCGCCATTAGCGATGTAATGTTTTTATACTCTGTAATAAAAAGGGGGAGACGTGATGTTTGTGTTTATTTTTTATTTTCTTTTTTTTCTGAGGATGGCTCTACAGCGAGAGATTTATAAGTTCATTTGAAGATTTTCCTCTTTTCTATAATACTAGCTGTTAAATGGTGCAAAAGGATGAGAGAGAAAGAAAGGAAGAGGAGATTTTGTAGCCAGTAAAAGTTGGTAATGAGAGGAGATGGATCGGGCGGTGTTGTATAGTGCGGTATATATGGCAGCAGCTGAGTGTTGAAATGTCACAAAATTACAATTCTTGCTGCACAGATATCAGACTTTTACCTGTGAGCCAGAAAGGAAGGAAGATACGAAAAGCTTAGAAAAAGACAAATGTTGCAAAAGTTAAAGGTTGCATCCAACCAAACCTGATATTTTACTTTTTGGCGTACACTAGAGAGTTCCCAGGTTTTTATACCTGCTGTGCCCATTATGAGGGGTTCCCACCATCCTTGTGCTGAGTTCCTGTATTATACATGGAGATCATATCCCCCCTTATGTATTATACATGGTGATCATATCCCTCCTTATGTATTGTACATGGAGATCATATCCCCCCTTATGTATTATACATGGAGATTCCATTCCCCCTTGTGCATTATACATGGAGATCATATCCCCCCTTATGTATTATACATGGAGATCATATCCCCCTTATGTATTATACATGGAGATCATATCCCCCCCTTATGTATTATACATGGAGATCATATCCCCCCTTATGTATTATACATGGAGATCATATCCCCCCTTATGTATTATACATGGAGATCATATCCCCCTTATGTATTATACATGGAGATCATATCCCCCCCTTATGTATTATACATGGAGATCATATCCCCCCTTATGTATTATACATGGAGATCATATCCCCCCTTATGTATTATACATGGAGATCATATCCCCCTTATGTATTATACATGGAGATCATATCCCCCCTTATGTATTATACATGGAGATCATATCCCCCCTCATGTATTATACATGGAGATCATATCTCCCCTTATGTATTATACATGGAGATCATATCCCCCCTTATGTATTATACATGGAGATCATATCTCCCCTTATGTATTATACATGGAGATCATATCTCCCCTTATGTATTATACATGGTGATAATATCCCCCTTATGTATTATACATGGAGATCATATCCCCCCTTATGTATTATACATGGTGATCATATCCCCCCCTTATGTATTATACATGGAGATCATATCCCCCCATATGTATTATACATAGAGATCATATCCCCCCTTATGTATTATACATGGTGATCATATCCCCCTTATGTATTATACATGGAGATCATATCCCCCCTTATGTAGTATACATGGAGATCATATCCCCCCCTTATGTATTATACATGGAGATCATATCACCCCCTTATGCATTGTACATGGAGATCATATACCCCCTTATGTATTATACATGGAGATCATATCCCCCCTTATGTATTATACATGGAGATCATATCCCCCTTATATATTTTACATGGAGATCATATCCCCCTTTATCTATTATACATGGAGATCATATCCCCCCTTATGTATTATACATGGAGATCATATCCCCCTTATGTATTATACATGGTGATCATATTCCCCCTTATGTATTATACATGGAGGTCATATTCCCCTTATGTATTATACATGGAGATCATATCCCCCCTTATGTATTTATACATGGAGATCATATCCCCCCTTATGTATTATACATGGAGATCATATCCCCCCCTTATGTATTATACATGGAGATCATATCCCCCCTTATGTATTATACATGGAGATAATATCCCCCTTATATATTATACATGGAGATCATATCCCCCCTTATGTATTATACATGGAGGTCATATCCCCCCTTATGTATTATACATGGAGATCATATCCCCCATTATGTATTATACATGGAGATCATATCCCCCCTTATGTATTATACATGGTGATCATATCCCCCCTTATGTATTATACATGGAGATCATATCCCCCCTTATGTATTATACATGGTGATCATATCCCCCCTTATGTATTATACATGGAGATCATATTCCCCCTTATGTATTATACATGGAGGTCATATCCCCCTTATGTATTATACATGGAGATCATATCCCTCCTTATGTATTATACATGGAGATCATATCCCCCCCTTATGTATTATACATGGAGATCATATCCCCCTTATGTATTATACATGGAGATCATATCCCCCTTATGTATTATACATGGTGATCATATCCCCCCTTATGTATTTATACATGGAGATCATATCCCCCATATGTATTATACATAGAGATCATATCCCCCCTTATGTATTATACATGGTGATCATATCCCCCTTATGTATTATACATGGAGATCATATCCCCCCCTTATGTAGTATACATGGAGATCATATCCCCGCTTATGTATTATACATGGAGATCATATCACCCCCTTATGTATTATACATGGAGATCATATCCCCCTTATGTATTATACATGGAGATCATATCCCCCCTTATGTATTATACATGGAGATCATATCCCCCCTTATGTATTATACATGGAGATCATATCCCCCCTTATGTATTATACATGGAGATCATATCCCCCCTTATGTATTATACATGGAGATCATATCCCCCTTATGTATTATACATGGAGATCATATCCCCCCCTTATGTATTATACATGGAGATCATATCACCCCCTTATGTATTATACATGGAGATCAAATCCCCGCTTATGTATTATACATGGAGATCATATCACCCCCTTATGTATTATACATGGAGATCATATCCCCCCTTATGTATTATACATGGTGATCATATCCCCCCTTATGTATTATACATGGAGATCATATCCCCCTTATGTATTATACATGGAGATCATATCCCCCCTTATGTATTATACATGGAGATCATATCCCCCCTTATGTATTATACATGGAGATCATATCCCCCTTATGTATTATACATGGAGATCATATCCCCCCTTATGTATTATACATGGAGATCATATCCCCCCTTATGTATTATACATGGAGATCATATCCCCCTTATGTATTATACATGGAGATCATATCCCCCCTTATGTATTATACATGGAGATCATATCCCCCCTTATGTATTATACATGGAGATCATATCCCCCCTTATGTATTATACATGGAGATCATATCCCCCCTTATGTATTATACATGTAGATCATATCCCCCCTTATGTATTATATATGGAGATCATATCCCCCTTATGTATTATATATCACCAACGTCATCTGCGGATATCACTCAAACCGTCCTCTCAGCTCCTCCCAAAACCTCCTGTTCTCTTACTCCATTGTTACCTCCTCCCATGCTCACCTCCAGGACTTCTTCCCATCCTTTGGAACTCCCTGCCCCAGTATGTCCAGTTAGCCCCCACCCTGTCCACCATTAGGCGATCCTTGAAAACTCATTTACTCGGGGAAGCCTACCCCACCTCCACCTAAGAACGGTACTTGAGTCACCTCCATCAGATCATCCCCCGCAGTTATCACCTTTTGTACCACCTGCTCCTCTCTTTGGATTGTAAGCTCTGTTTTCAGGGCCCCCCAATTCCTTCTGTACTGAAATGTATTGTAATTGTGCTGCCCCCCTTATATTGTAAAGCGCTGCACAAAGTGTTGGTGCTATATAAATCCTGTATAATAATAATAATAATAACAATTAGTATATGTTTACTGGGTTGTTTTTTTACCAAAAATATGTAACAGAATACAGATTAGCCTACATTTATGTTTTTTTTTAAAAATTTTGTATTGGAAATGTTTTATAGCAGAAAGTAAAAAATATTGTTTGTTTTTCAAAAGTTTCAGTCTTTTTTAGTTAATAGCGCAAAACAAAAAAAAAAAAAAAACAGTGGTGATCAAATACCACCAAAAGAAAACTCTGTTTGTGGGAAAAAAATCATATCAATTTTGTTTGTGTACAGTGTTGCATGACAGTGTAATTGCCAGTTAAAGTGTTACTAAACCCAGGACCCAGCATTCATTATAGATCTATTATCTCCTGCGTTCGAAGACTCAGATCAAACGAGCGTTAATAACAAACAGCGTGTTCATCCGCTGGTGATCAGAGGTTGTGCAGATCTATCATGAAGCTGGGGAAGCTTAATAAAACTGTAGAAGAGGATGAAAGAAAGAGCGCACAAACCTTGCGCATTACCTCAATAAATAGTGACTCATTTTATTTAGGAAATATACTCACAAAAGTGACGGTAAAACAGGCATAAGTAACCATATTCCACACAGGGTATAGTGTCTAAACAGGCTGAAGTGCTGTAATACTGACACTGAGTGGCTGAATGTCTCCTTGCTATGAGAACTCTGCCATACTGAAGTTTCTATCTGCCAAACCCAGCTCTGATGAAGAAGGGAGCGCCCTTTGAAACGCGTTAGCTTTTATCTCTCCCCTTTGGATTTACCTGTAACCCTGTGTGGATTATGGTTACTTATGCCTGTTATACCGTCACTTTTGTGAGTATATTTCCTAAATAAAATAAAATTAGTCATTATTTATTGAGGTAATGCGCAAGGTTTGTGCGCTCTTTCTTTCATCCTCCCCTGCAGTCATTATATCCGGTCTCCCCGGACCCTGCATTCACTATATCCGGTCTCCCTGGACCCTGCATTCACTATATCTGGTCTCCCCGGACCCTGCATTCACTATATCTGGTCTCCTCGGACCCTGCATTCACTATATCCGGTCTCCCTGGACCCTGCATTCACTATATCCGGTCTCCCCGGACCCTGCGTTCACTATATCTGGTCTCCCAGGACCCTGCATTCACTATATCTGGTCTCCCCGGACCCTGCATTCACTATATCTGGTCTCCCCAGACCCTGCATTCAATATGTCTAGTCTTCCCGGACCCTGCATTCCCTATATCTGGTCTCCCTGGACCCTGCATTCACTACATCTGGTCTCCCGGACCCTGCATTCACTACATCTGGTCTCCCGGACACTGCATTCACTATATCTGGTCTCCCCGGTCCCCGCATTCACTATATCTGGTCTCCCCAGACCCTGCATTCACTACATCTGGTCTCCCCGGGCCCTGCATTCACTATATCTGGTCTCCCCGGACCCTGCATTCACTACATCTGGTCTCCCCAGACCCTGCATTCACTATATCTGGTCTCCCCAGACCCTGCATTCACTATATTTGGTCTCCCCGGACCCTGCATTCACTATATCTGGTCTCCCCGGGCCCTGCATTCACTATATTTGTTCTCCCCGGACCCTGCATTCACTATATCTGGTCTCCCCAGACCCTGCATTCACTATATCTGTTCTCCCTGGAACCTGCATTCTTTACTGACCAATTACAGTGGTCAAGAGATCAGAAAGATCATTCCACCCTCAAGTTAGAGGGACCCTGGGGCTGGGCATAAAGGTGGGTGCTGTATCTCTTAAAAAGCCCATATATACTGTATATATTACTATAGCTGTTAACTTTTAAAGTGTTACTAAGGCCAGGACCCTACATTCACTATATCTGGTCTCCCCAGACCCTGCATTCACTACATCTGGTCTCCCCAGACCCTGCATTCACTATATTTGGTCTCCCCGGACCCTGCATTCACTATATCTGGTCTCCCCAGACCCTGCATTCACTATATTTGGTCTCCCCGGACCCTGCATTCACTATATCTGGTCTCCCCGGGCCCTGCATTCACTATATCCGCTCTCCCTGGACCCTGCATTCACTATATCTGGTTTCCCCGGACCCTGCATTCACTATATCTGGTCTCCCCGGACCCTGCATTCACTATATCCGGTCTCCCCGGACCCTGCATTCACTATATCTAGTCTCCCCGGACCCTGCATTCACTATATCTGGTCTCCCCGGACCCTGCATTCACTATATCTGGTCTCCCTGGAACCTGCATTCTTTACTGACCAATTACAGTGGTCAAGAGATCAGAAAGATCATTCCACCCTCAAGTTAGAGGGACCCTGGGGCTGGGCATAAAGGTGGGTGCTGTATCTCTTAAAAAGCCCATATATACTGTATATATTACTATAGCTGTTAACTTTTAAAGTGTTACTAAGGCCAGGACCCTACATTCACTATATCTGGTCTCCCAGGACCCTGCATTCACTATATCTGGTCTCCCCGGACCCTGCATTCACTATATCTGGTCTCCCAGGACCCTGCATTCACTATATCTGGTCTCCCAGGACCCTGCATTCACTATATCTGGTCTCCCCGGGCCCTGCATTCACTATATCTGGTCTCCCCGGACCCTGCATTCACTATATCTGGTCTCCCAGGACCCTGCATTCACTATATCTGGTCTCCCCGACCCCGCATTCACTATATCTGGTCTCCCCGGACCCTGCATTCACTATATCTGGTCTCCCCGGACCCCGCATTCACTATATCTGGTCTCCCCGGACCCCGCATTCACTATATCTGGTCTCCCCGGACCCTGCATTCACTATATCTGGTCTCCCACAGTACACATGTAGGGAACTGTTATTTTATACACTAGTTGTGGTTTGTTTACATCCATATACAGCCACTACCATAGAGGTCCCATTACAGACAAGTCCCTAGGTGTGCTTCCTGCCCCTACAAGGAGGTCAAGAAACCCCAGGATGTGATATAGTTGTTTTCCAGGAAGTATCAGGCAGAGGGTGCCAGCCTGCCATGTGCTGTGTATCTGGGGAGAACTGTATGGTGATTCTATGAGTACTGATCCAGATTAACAAGGCTGTTATCTATGTAGTTGTTACTGAAGCAGATTAGGTCTGCCTCTGTTATATTTCAACTTCTGTATTGGAACCCTAATATCTCTGTAAGAGAGAGAGTTGTGATTCATTATCATTATTCTATTTACACTGCAGAATCCTCATAGTTGTCTATATATATATATAGATTCGTGTTTTCACCTGCATAAGACTGTCAGGTGAACTTCCTGTTAATTGCAGTGTATCTTTGCAGCCTCTTTGCTTAAAGCCATAACATCCTTATTGGTCTGGATCTCTCTTTCTCTAGGATTAGCATAGGGAGCGTTGGATAGATTAGGCTAGAGGTAGGTTAGGCATCCGACGGCCACTTAGACAGATAGAGGCCCGGTTGCAGTGACAGCCCAGTTTAGGGATAGGGACTAAGAGTGAGAATAGATAGGGCATTTTATCCTTTTAGGTGATGCATCACTGATCTTCAGACAAGCAGTACAATCATCCGCATAGAACGTGTTACTTGGACGCCATCGCAGCATCTAAAGTGGAAGCGTGCATCTTATTGACTCTCACCTCTCCAGGGGCCCCTGCAACCGGACTGCGCTATAACCCATGGTTGGAGGTATTCTGTATACTACATGCACATATACCCGGGTATAATTGCAACCTCCCAATTTATGGTAAATTGTAATTCCTGAATGTTATTCTTATGCATCCTGTTTTATGTGGCTGCTTTATATAAACTTTGCATTAATCTCATACAGGTGTGGTGACATGTTTTCATGTTAGAAATATAAGCTGGGGGCATTAATACTGCTATGTATAGTTACTGTAAGTTGTCTACCTGTTACATTCCTAGAAAGGGGGGAGTCTCCTCAATTGCAGGATCCCTATTCTAGGTGGAGGCACTGCCATTTGTATTATCACAACCCCCTCTTCCATATAGCGAAGGCTCAGGATTGCCTACTCATATACAGGTTAGCGCCATAGCTTGTTTGGTGTGGGCCATTTCACATAAGCCCCCCCAAAACAGGGCTACACACACAACATGGAAATGCAATTATTGTAGCAAATGTAAACTGGTAAATGCCTTTTCTCAACAGCAGTATATAGCAGTCTTGTGACTTCCACCAGTGCCCAGCAGAACACTGGTTAAAGCTTGTAGGAGGAGTTTTCATTCTGCTCTGACTGTCCTATGAAGCTGCAAAACCCCTGGACAGTGCTAGGTGGTCCTGTGCTGATCACATGCACCCTCCCAAAGAAAAAAAAAACACTCTCTAGCAATACACACTAAACTAAGCATGTGCAGAGTGCCTCCTAGAGCTCTGTACTATCAGCAGATGGATTGGGGGCAGTAGTAGGGGAGGAACAGAGAAGACAGGATCAAACAGCCTTTTTACACATTTCGGAGGATTAACCCCTTGGGTTCCACAGTGAGTATAACAAGCATGCTTTACTGCATCTACAGACTGATTGTTCTGTTGTGGGTTTAGTAACACTTTAAAGTAACACCAAAAAGCAAAAAATGGCCTGGTCATGAAGGGGAAGGGGAGGGGGGGGGTAAATCTTCCACAGCTGAAGTGGTTAAATCAGCTGCTGAAAGTGAACAAACATGAGGGCTTGTTATCACTTTAAAATCAAATCCATCTTTTTTTCCCTGTGAGTCCGGACCGAATAACTGTTTCATTGAAATGCAATGCCAGCAGATGCACAGTGGCTAAGTGGCTAGCACTTCCACCCAGCAGCACTAGGGTTGTCAGTGTATTATTTTATTTATTTCAGGTACTTTTATAGTGCTGTCAATTTACGCAGCACTTTACATATATATTGTACATTCACATCAGTCTCTAACCCTCAAGGGGCGTACAATCTAAGGTCCCTAACTCACATTCATACAGTTGCAAGAAAAAGTATGTGAACCCCTTGGGATTACGTGGAGTTTTGCATGAATTGGGCATAAAATGTGCTCTGAACGTCATCTAAGTCACAACAATAGAAGAACACAGTCTGCTGAACATAATACTACACAAACATTAGATGTTGCCATGGTTTAATTGCACATAACATGTAAACATTCACAGTGCAGGGAGGAAAAAGTATGTGAGGCCCTAGCTTAATGACTTCTCCCAGAGCTAATTGGAGCCAGGAATGAGCCAACCTTGACTCCAATCAGTGTGATGATATTGGATGTGTTGCTGACAGCTGTCCTGCCCTTAAAAAACACACACCTGTTTTGGGTTTACTGGTTTCAAGAAGCACTGTCTGATGTGAACCATGCCTCGCAGAAAAGAGCTCTCAGAAGACCTACCATCAAGAATTGTTGACTTGCATGAAGCTGGAAAGGGTTACAAAAGTATCTCCAAAAGCCTTGATGTTCATGTGTCCACGGTAAGACAGACTGTCTACAAATGGAGAAAGTTTAGCACTGTTGCTACTCTCCCTAGGCGTGGTCGTCCTGTAAAAATTACTGCAAGAGCACAGAGCAGAATGCTGCATGAGGTAAAGAAGAATCCCAGAGTGTCAGCTAAAGACCTACAGAAATCTCTGGCACATGCTAACATTTTTGTTGACACATCTACAATAAGGAAAACATTAAACAAGAATGGAGTACATGGGAGGACACCACGGAGGAAGCCATTGCTGTCCAAAAAGAATATTGCAGCACGTTTGAAGTTTGCAAAAGAGCACCTGGATGTTCCACAGCACTACTGGCAAAATATACTGTGGACAGATGAAACCAAGATTGAGTTGTTTGGGAAGAACACACAACACTATGTGTGGAGAAAAAAAGGCACAGCACACCAACATCAAAACCTCATCCCCACTGTGAAACATGGCGGAGGAAGCATCATGGTTTGGGGCTGCTTTGCTGCCTCAGGGCCTGGACGGATTGTTGTCATTGATGGGAAAATGAATTCCAGAGTTTATCAAGACATTTTGCAGGAAAACGTACGACCATCTGTCCGCCAACTGAAGCTCCGCAGAGGATGGGTGATGCAACAGGACAATGACCCAAAGCATACAAGTAATTCAACAAAACAATGGCTGCAACAGCACAGAATACGCCTTCTGGAGTGGCCCAGTCAGAGTCCTGACCTCAACCCGATTGAAATGCTGTGGCATGACCTTAACCTCCCTGGCGGTATGATTATTTCAGATTGTTGGTGCTGAAAGCGGTACCATTATTTTGCATGGAAATATGTAGTTTTTTATTGTAGGCTATAATTTTTAGGAATAACTCACTGAAATCTGTCCGAACAAGAGTCTAGTAAACATCCCGGGTATGATAAAACTTGAAACACAAAATCATAAATTATAATTTAATAAATAATCATAAAAAATAATAATATAATAATAATACATTTAATTCAATAATATAATCAAACCAAAAACACTGAAATTTGAAATAGAGCGCCAAGTTCGCACATTGCTGAGCAAAGTCGCAAAATCGTTTTCAGTGTCTGATGAGGAATTTCCCCCACGAATCATTATCACTCAATTCTGCAAGTGGTTCTGATTTACTATCGCTGTTCTCTAGCTGATCTAAACCGCTTTTGACCTAAAGGGACGCTTTTTGGACGCCATGGACGTTTCTCAGTTTCCAGGCAGAAAGAACAGACAAAATGCAGGCGGGGCGCCGGACAAAGCACTCGGGACAAAATGTATGTGAAATTGGTTGAGACAGCAATGTTTTACTATGTAAAATGTAAAAAAAAATTGACATTATTTAAAATTTTTAAATTTCCCGCCGCCGGCGGCGCCCGTACGTCCCAACGTCACAGGGACAGGACACAGAAGCCGGATGCCGGCATCGGCCGAAGGTGATGGCCGGGGACGCTGCAGGGGACACATCGTGGGAGCGCAGGGTAAGGTAAGTGAAGAACAAATGCCGGAGCAGTGCCGCATGGTATTACCGAGTGTAGCTCGGGGTTACCGCTCTTGGTACTGAAATGTTACCCCGAGCTACACTCGGGAATACCGCCAAGGAGGTTAAGAGAGCGATTCACACCAGACATCCCAAGAATATTGCTACACTGAAACAGTTTTGTGAAGAGGAGTGGTCCAAAATTGCTCCAGATCGTTGTGCAGGTCTGATCTGCAACTACAGGAAATGTTTGGTTGAGGTTATTGCTGCCAAAGGAGGGTCAACCAGTTATTAAGTCCAAAGGTTCACATACTTTTTCCTCCCTGCACTGTGAATGTTTACATGTTATGTACAATTAAACCATGGCAACATCTAATGTTTGTGTAGTATTATGTTCAGCAGACTGTGTTCTTCTATTGTTGTGACTTAGATGACGTTCAGAGCACATTTTATGCCCAATTCATGCAAAACTCCACGTAATCCCAAGGGGTTCACATACTTTTTCTTGCAACTGTACATATACTGTACTAGGGACAATTTAGACAGGAGCCAATTCCCCTACCAGCATGCCTTTGTAGTGTGTGAGGAAACCGGAGTACCCAGAGGAAACCCACACAGACACAGGGAGAACATGCAAACTGCATAAAGTTAGTGCGACAGTTTGGATTCAAACCAAAGATCGTAATGCCATCAGGCAGAGGTACTAATCACTTAGCCACTGCACATCGTGACAGATTGTTTTTCTTTTCACCAAAGCTTTTGGGGTGTTTCAGGACACAACGCTGTGTGATATATGATCACTTGGCAAATCTAGCCTCACTCAATATATTACCTACTATATAAGTACCTGAAATAAATAAATACTATAATCACCCCTAAAGAAAAGTAACACTTTCACCCTTGAAAGAAAATAATAATAATAAACCTTTTCTTTCACTAAAGTGTCAGAAAGAAGAAGAAGACGTATTACGCCAAACCGGAGGTGCCGCAGCGGCCATTTTGGAATCTGGAAAAACGTGGTTTCTGAATAGAAAAACTGCTGAGGCTGGTTTGTTGGCTCTATGCTGATTACTATTTACCCCCAATGTAAGATGCTATATTAACCTCCCTGGCGGTATTCCCGAGTGTAGCTCGGGGTAAAGTTTCAGCACCACAAGCGGTAACCCCGAGCTACACTCGGGAATACACTGCAGCGTTGCTCCGTGATCCCTCGATCACTTACCTTGTCCTGCGCTCCCACGATGTCCCTCCTGCAGTGTCCCCAGCAATGTCCTCCGGCGGATGCCGGCATCTGTCTTCCGGGTTCAGTCCCCTGCAACGTCGGGACGTACGGGGGATGGAATGGCGGGAAATTTGAAAATTACAAAAAGTGACATTCACTAAATACACTAAAATCACATAGTATAACATTCCTGTATCAAACCATTTCACATACATTTTGTCCCGAGTGCTTTGTCCGGCGCCCTGCCTGCATTTTTACTGTTCTTTCTGCCTGGAAACTGAGAAACATCCATGGCGTCCAAAAAGCGTCCCTTTAGGTCAAAAGCGGTTTTAGACCGGCTAGAGAACAGCGATAGTAAATTAGAACCACTTGCAGAATTGAGTGATAATGATTGGTGGGGGAAATTCCTCATCAGACACTGAAAACGATTCTGCGACTGAGCTCAGCGATGTGAGAACTTGGCGCTATATTTCACATTTCAGTGTTTTTGGTTTGATTATATTATTGAATTACATTTATTATTATAATAATAATTATAATACTATTCTCGTTTCAAAGTGTCCCACTCTAATCAGATAATTAAGCCATAACACCTGCAAAGGGTTCCCGAGCCTTTAAATGGTCCCTCAGTCTGGTTCAGTAGGAATCACAATCATGGGAAAGACTGCTGACCTGACACCATCATTGACACCCTCCATAAGGAGGGAAAGCCTCAAAAGGTAATTGCAAAAGAAGTTGGATGTTCCCAAAGTGCTGTATCAAAGCACATTAATAGAAAGTTATGTGGAAGGGAAAAGTGTGGAAGAAAAAGGTGCACAAGCAGCAGGGATGACCACAGCCTGGAGAGGATTGTCAGGAAAAGGCCATTCAAAAGTGTTGGGGATTTTCACAAGGAGTGGACTGAGGCTGGAGTCAGTGCATCAAGAGCCACCACACAGAGATGGATCCTGGACATGGGCTTCAAATGTCGTATTCCTCTTGTCAAGCAGCTCCTGAACAACAAACAACATCAGAAGCGTCTTACCTGGGCTAAAGAAAAACAGACCTGGTCTGTTACTCAGTGGTACAAAGTCCTCTTTTCTAATGAGAGCAACTTTTGCATCTCATTTGGAAACCAAGGACCCCGAGTATGGAGGAAGAACGGAGAGGCCCAAGGACCCCGAGTATGGAGGAAGAATGGAGAGGCCCAAGGACCCCGAGTATGGAGGAAGAATGGAGAGGCCCAAGGACCCCGAGTATGGAGGAAGAATGGAGAGGCACAAGGGCCCAGAGTATGGAGGAAGAATGGAGAGGCCCAAGGACCCCGAGTATGGAGGAAGAATGGAGAGGCACAAGGACCTCGAGTATGGAGGAAGAATGGAGAGGCACACACTGCAAGATGCTTGAAGTCCAGTGTGAAGTTTCCACAGTCTGTGTTGATTTGGGGAGCCATGTCATCTGCTGGTGTTGGTCCACTGTGCTTCATTAAGTCCAGGGTCAACGCAGCCGTCTACCAGGAGATTTTGGAGCACTTCATGCTTCCTTCCACAGACGAGCTTTATGGGGATGCTGACTTCATTTTCCAGCAGGACTTGGCACCGCCCACACTGCCAAAAGCATCAAAACCTGGTTCAATGACCGTGGGATTACTGTGCTTGATTGGCCAGCAAACTCGCCTGACCTGAACCCCATAGGGAATCTATGGGGCATTGCCAAGAGAAAGATGAGAGACATGAGACCGAACAATGCAGAAGAGCTGAAGGCCGCTATTGAAGCATCCTGGTCTTCCATAACACCTCAGCAGTGCCACAGGCTGATAGCTTCCATGCCACGAGGCAGTAATTGCTGCAAAAGGGGCCCAAACCAAGTCCTGAGTACATATGCATGCTTCTACTTTTCAGAGGTCCGATATTGTTCTATGTACAATCCGTGTTTTATTGATTGCATGGAATATTCTCATTTTCTGAGATTGTGGATTTGGGGTTTTCATGAGCTGTAAGCCATAATCATCACAATGATGACAAATCACGGCTTGAACTATCTTGCTTTGCATGTAATGAGTCTATCTCATATATTATTTTTACCTTTTAAGTTGTATTACTGAAATAAATGAACTTTTGCACCATATTCTAATTTTTCGAGTTTCACATGTATGTGTATGTATGAATGTGAGTTAGGGTCCTTAGATTGTACGCCCCTTGAGGGTTAGGGACCTTAGATTGTACGCCCCTTGAGAGTTAGGGACCTTAGATTGTACGCCCCTTGAGGGTTAGGGACCTTAGATTGTACGCCCCTTGAGAGTTAGGGACCTTAGATTGTACGCCCCTTGAGGGTTAGGGACCTTAGATTGTACGCCCCTTGAGGGTTAGGGACCTTAGATTGTACGCCCCTTGAGGGTTAGGGACCTTAGATTGTACGCCCCTTGAGAGTTAGGGAACTTAGATTGTACGCCCCTTGAGGGTTAGGGACCTTAGATTGTACACCCCTTGAGGGTTAGGGACTGATGTGAATGTACAATATATATTTAAAGTGCTGCGTAAATTGATGGCGCTATAGAAGTACCTGAAATAATAATATAGGCATGCCTGGAGTTAAATGGTATGTGTTATCTCTCCTTCATTAGAAGATCTCTTGTACGGAGCGGAGATGCTGTAAATCTTTCCTTTTCCAAATGTGATTTTCTTCTACCCCATGTACTGTACATTGCAGCTTGTCACTGAAAATAATCAAGCTGTTATCTTATTAAGTTATGCAGAGTTCACTTACCATGGCTGTCTATGGGGAGGTCTCGCCTTGGGCCAGACTCTTCTTTCAAAGACTAAAATCACAATGGCGCCATCTGATGGTTCTGGGTCATTACTACACCCCCCTACCAAACCGAACAATTCCGTATTCCTTTCCATATCACTGTGCCGTTCATAAAATGGCACACAGAAATGCTTCGGAGATGTGGCCGTGAAATCTGTACGGGTTATCAACTGCTGCTTTTCAGCAGATGGAATGTGCAGAAAAATAGAGGATGTTGTTTATGTGGTAAACTCATTTATTGGATATCTTATACAGTGCCTTGATAAAGTATTAATTTTCCACATTTTGTCATGTTACAACCAAGAATGTAAATGTCTTTTATTGGGATTTTATGTGATAGACCGACACAAAGTGGCACATAATTGTGAAGTGGAAGGAAAATGATAAATGGTTTTCAACATTTTATACAAATAAATCTGTGAAAAGTGTGGCGGCATTTGTATTCAGCCCCCCTGAAGTCAATACTTTGTAGGACCCCCTTTCGCTGCAATTCCAGCTGCAAGTCTTTTTGGGGACGTCTCTACCAGCTTTGCACATCTAGAGAGGGACATTTCTGCTCATTCTTCTTTGCAGAATAGCTCAATCTCTGTCAGATTGGATGGAGAGCGTCTGTGAACAGCAATTTTCAAGTCTTGCCACAGATTCTCCATTGGATTTAGGTCTGGACTGTGACTGGGCCATTCTAACACATGAAGATGCTTTCATCTAAACCATTCCATTGTAGCTCTGGCTGGATGTTTCGGGTTGTTGTCCTGCTGGAAGGGGAACCTCCGCCCTGGTCTCAAGTCTTTTGCAGACTCTAACATGTTTTCTTCTAAGATTGCCCTGTATTTGGCTCCATCCATCTTCCCATCAACCCTGACCAGCTTCCCTGTCTCTGCTGAAGAAAAGCATCCCCACAACATGATGCTGCCACCACCATGTTTCACGGTGGGGATGGTGTGTTCAGGGTGATGTGCAGTGTTAGTTTTCCACCACACATAGCTTTTTGCTTTTAGGCCAAAAAGTTCACTGTTGGTCTCATCTGACCAGAGCACCTTCTTCCACATGTTTGCTGTGTCCCTCACATGGCTTCTTGCTGACTGCAAACAGGACTTCTTATGACTTTCTTTCAACAATGGCTTTCTTCTTGTCACTCTTCCATAAAGGCCAGATTTGTGGAGTGGACGACTAATAGTTGTCCTGTGGACAGATTCTCCCACCTGAGCTGTGGATCTCTGCAGCTCCTCCAGAGTTCCCATGGGCCTCTTGGCTGCTTCTCTGATGAATGCTCTCCTTGCCCGGCCTGTCAGTTTAGGTGGACGGCCATGTCTTGGTAGGTTTGCAGTTCACAATTATGTGCCACTTTGTTTTGGTCTATCACATAAACTCCCAATAAAATATATTTACATTTTTGGGTTGAAACATGACAAAATGTGGAAAATTTCAAGGGGCATGAATACTTTTTCAAGGAACTGTAAGTAAGAGAATTGACCAAGAACCTGATGGTCACACTGGCTGAGCTTCAGAGATCCTGTGTGGGGATTGGACAAAGTTCCAGAAGGACAACCATCACTGCAGCCATCCACCGATCTGGGCTTTATGGTAGAGTGGCTGGACAGAAGCCTGCAAAATGCATGAAAGTCCACTTGGAGTTTGAAAAAGCACCCCAACTAAATTTCAAGGATTGTTGCTAAGGGTCTGAATACTTATGCCAATGTGATATTTCAGTTTTTTCTTTTTCGTAAATTTGAAAACATTTCCAAAATTCTGTTTTCACTTTGTCATTATGGGCTACTGAGTGTAGAATATTGAGAAAAAAATGAATTTAAACAACTGTAGCATCAAGCTGCAACATAGCAACATAGAAAAAAAGTGAAGGGGTTCTGAATACTTTATGAATGCACTGTAGCTCTTGTGCATGGGGCTCTGGCATTTGGCTTTGGGCGAAGAGCACAGCTGTTCTGCAGGCAGCCTGTCAAGCTCTATGAGGACTAGTTCACACCAGAATCACACAGGAATGTGGTCCGCGCTCCTGTGCGATTCCTATTTGTTACCTTGCAGTAAGATTTAGTAGCCCATTCATCTGAATGGGATGAAAATCACAATGGAATGCACAAAAAATAAGGGCATGCACAACTTTTGAAAAACGTGCCACACCAAATCACATGGGACTACAGTACCATGCAATCTGATGCCCACAAAAACACTACAACTGTGATCTGCATTTGTGCTACCATTAACCATGTATTGACATCTGCAGCAGATTTCAAGGGCAGTGTGTTTTGAAGGTGGTTTGGGAAGCACCCATGGAACTCGCTTTTCCAGCGTTCTGGTGTGGACAAGCCCTGAGAGTCTGAAACCTGCTGCAGCCCATCTGTGCCATCTGCCTGCACCTATGCCAGAGGCTAAAACCCCAGTGCGCATGGGATCCTACAAAATTGATTGTCAAAAAATTAGCCACTTATGGACCACCCTATATCACGGGGGTGTGCGTGCTCCGCCAGCAAATCGCTTCTGCTGTGTACTGTCACAGCAGAAACCAAACTGCGGCACCCGCTAATCGTCAGGCAGGGAGGAACAACTAGTGCTCTGCCTATGTTTACATAGGCAGAGATCTATTCTGACAGGGGGGAGTGATTGATCCTGTGTTCCTGCAGAGCTGGGAACACAATCCATCACTTCCCCTTGTATCAGCAACACCTAGTGTACACCAAGCAAGCTAGGCACACACTTAACCCTTTGATCACCCTAGATGTTAACCCCTTCCCAACCAGTGTGATTAGTACAGTGATCAGTGTATATTTGTAGCACTGATCACTATATCAGTGTCATTGTTTCCCACAAAGTGTCAGTTATGTAAAAATGTCAATATCGCAGTACCACTATAAGTTGCTGATCACTAGTATAAAAAAAAGAAAAATTCCAGTATATGTCCCATAATTTTTGGGCAAACTAACCAATATACGCTTATTGAGATTTTTTTTTTTATCAAAAATATGTACCAGAATACATTTTGGCCTAAATTGATGAAGAAATTTGATTTTTAAAAATTTTTTATTGAATATGTTTCACAGTAGAAAATAAAAAACTTTTTTTCTTCAGAAACCGCAGAGGTGATTAAATACCACCAAAAGAAAAGTCTATTTGTGGAAAAAAAGACATAAATTTAATTTGGATACAGTGTTGCATGACTGATTGTTAGTTAAAGTAATGCAGCGCAGTATCTCAAAAAATGGCCCCGTCAGGAAGGGGGGTAAATCTTCCAAAGGGCAAGTGGTTAACCACTTCCAGTCTGGCCCATGTAGATAAACGGCAGGAGCGTTGCCGAAGTGGGTGGACGTTTCTAAACGTCCCCCCGCAGCCATTGTCTGTGCGCGCTCCGTGGTATCGGTACAGATCGCTGTACGGGACCTCTGTGTGAGGTCCCGATTCATGTGATCACTGATTGGCCAATCAGTGATCACATGAATGTCACTTCCTGACATCATTGCTTACTACTAGTGAAATCTGTGAAATCTGTGAATATTCACAACAGCCTTGTACCATGTAACAAGCTGTGACCAATCACAGTTCACACAGTATTTCTCAATGGCTGCAGGAATGCAGCCAGAGAGAAGGAGAAATGATTGCTTTTACAGCCTTTATGGCTTTAAAAGCAATCCGTGTAAAAAAAGCAAAAAAAAACTTCATCACCCCCCACAAGTAGTACAGTGTCACCATGGTGACACTATACTGCTAGGATGACAGCATGTTAAAAAAAACCATAAATAATAATATAGAAAAAATTAAATAAAAATGTAAAAAACAATTTTGAAAAATTAAAATGTTTGGTTATAAACTAATTTGGGTTATTTTTTTTATTACTAAAAATATAGATGAATACATTTTGGCCAAGATTTATGAAGAAAGATTATTTATTTGCAAAATTTTGTAACAAAAAACACTTTTTTTTCATAATTTTTGGACTTTTTCATTTATATAGCAAAAATATAAAAATCCCAAGGTGAATAAATACCACCCAAATAAAGTTTTATCTGTCTCAAAAAAAGGGGTACAGTGTTGCATGACCGCGCAATTGTCATTCAAAGTGTGATAGCACTGAAAGCTGAAAATTGGCCTGAAATGGAAGGGGCTGAAAGTGTCCGGACTTGAAGTGGTTAATAATATACATAGAATTATTTTTTTATTATTAAGAGAAAAGAAACAAAACTTTCTTTTTTTAACACTTGCAGCTTTGCTAAGTGCAGAACAAAGCACAAGCCTTTGGTTTGCATATAAGCACTTAACAAAATACATTGTAACAACTGTAACAATGTATTCATGAATGCAGCCTATTTGATGGCTTCAAAATTATATCTAAGTGTGTCGCGCTTCACAGTATATATTAAATTAATAATACACATATGACTTAAGATGATATAAACGTGAAAAAACCACGTGCTTCAAACAGTGCAATATCCTGTGCAGCAAAACATAAATATAAAAAATATAAAAAAATATATGTGCACAATCATAAATTATTATAAAGTCCACTTTGTGCTTCAAATCTTGCCAGTGCCAATAGATGTGCAGTGCAACACTCCCAGTGCTAAAGAATAGATGAACGCTCACCTTACCGATTAGCCAAACTAAGTGGCTAATATCGCTTTTGTCCCATCAGGACTAAATGGTATTTTCCATGCTGGGTGCTTATTTCCACATTCGAATGGATAGGCTTGTGTTACCAACTTCCTCCCACCAGGGGTCTCCCTCCCTCAAATCCTCAGTTTATACTTGCCGCTTATCCACATCAGCATCGTGACGTCAGAGCCCCTCCCCTACGCGTTACGCCACAGGGTCACGTGGCTTCATCAGGGAGAATCAATTGATGTGGAGAAGCTGCAAGTACAAACTGAGGATCTGGGCACAGTTCAATCGTCTGTAATAGCACTGTAATGTGTAAGTGCGAATTTTCTTCTTAATAAAAGCACCTAAATTTTAAAAAGGATAAGGCACAATTGTTACTTCCTTTTCTATGGTATCCCCCATTATTGGGAGGTGGAAGCAGTATACAGTTTTGCCCCATCCATCCACCAAGGCTCAGTGTGGATAGAAAGGAGTGAGGGAGACCATTTAGTCCTGATGGGACAAAAGCGATATTAGCCACTTAGTTTGGCTAATCGGTAAGGTGAGCGTACACCTATTCTTTAGCACTGGGAGTGTTGCACTGCACATCTATTGGCCCTGGCAAGATTTGAAGCACAAAGTGGACTTTATATTAATTTATGATCGTGCACATATTTTTTTTATATTTTTTTTATATTTATGTTTTGCTGTACAAGATATTGCACTGTTTGAAGCACGTGGTTTTTTCACGTTTATATCATCTTAAGTGATATGTGTATTATTGATTTAATATATATTGTGAAGCGCGACACACTTAGATATAATTTTGATTTTTTTCATACAAATTATGAGTTCAGTGTTGATGCATCACAAATTAATTTGATATTTGTCAAATTTCATAATTTTATAAGATTGTTGCACTAAGACAGTGTTTCTCAACTCCAGTCCTCATGGACACCCAACAGGTCATGTTTTCAGGATTTCCCTCAGATGAAACACCTGTGGTAATTACTAAGGCAGTGAAACTGATCAAATCACCTGTGCAAAATAATGGAAATCCTGAAAACATGACCTGTTGGGGGTCCATGAGGACTGGAGTTGAGAAACACTGCACTAAGAGAATATCACATTTTAGTTCACGAGTATCACTTTTATTCTATTTGATGGCTTCACTTTGCAACGAGCTTCCTGGGGTGATCAGGGGAGTATTTACCACAATGCAAACAAGGCATTTGCCTAGGGCAGCATATTTCAGGGGGGCAGCAGGGATGGAAGAAGGGACACATGTAGCATAGGGACCAGGTGGGATCTGAAAGAGGCTGTGGGCTGCTTGACTCTTGTTCCCGGGGATGTCCAGAGCTGTGAAGGTGAGTGTCTTTCTCCCACCAGGAGGGGAATGGCTGGTGTACGGGCAGTGATGGTAGTGGAGGACTCTCTCAGGTGGGGGAGACAGGGGTGTTGGTCATTGTCAGGCTCCCTTCGCAGGGGCGGGGGGGGGGGGGGGGGTGTTGGTTGCTGTCAGGCTCTCTCCAGAGAGGGGGGGAGATTTAGTGTTTCCTAGGACAGCACAAAACCTAAATACACCACTGGGGGTGATCCTAAAACATAGAGCAGGTCCAGGAAGGTCCATGAAGAGTGCAGAGTGGGCGCCGTGGAAGGGGAGGCCGGTTTGCCATGCGGAGTGTCCATATGAGACCCTCCACATAGAGTCTGAAGAGCCAGACAAGGGTTTAAAATTCCAGACAGATGGAAGCCCTGATACAATTTCAGTTGTGACGGCTTCACTTTTGGATTTTTCTGTTGCAATTACATAAATAGTGGAAAACACATCAATGGCACCACCTGTATTTTCTCAAGAACATAACTTAACCCGAGAACAGGCTATCATGCTGTAATTGCTTTATTAGTAATATTTAGTGTCAGGTCGTATTTGTCTCTTTTACAGAGCACTAAAAATGAGTGTCGACTACAGTTGCTGGAGGGCACTTAATACTCACTTGTGCCGCTGCTCAGTAGCCACAAAATCAATCACCATAAAATGCTTCAACTCCGTATAAAGGTGTAAAGGAACTCAAAGACAGAGAGAGAACAAAACCCACAATATCATCCAAGGTAATGCAAGGTTTGCCACTTTTGTCTCCATTCTATGACAACAGAAAAAGAAAAAGTGAAAGTACTGCTCAACCCCCCCCCCCCCACAAACTTCTGACACATTCACAAGTGTTCTTTTTTTCCTGGGGGGGGTGTAAATTCCCTTTTTGATTTCCTCAATTCTCACCTAGGCAAGAATAACATTCACTTGGGCTGCTGCCGACAGGGATGCTGTTAGGAACCATGGGCAGTGACGTCCCTAGGCAGGTGCGGGGGGGGTGCGCGCCGCACCAGGTGACACCTACCACACGGGGTGACACCGGACCCGCTCCACGAAAAGGTAGGTTGTAAAGAAAGCCGACGATCCCCGCAGGATGGATCGGATCTGCGGATTGAGCATAATGGAGGTAAGTTGTAAACAGGGGCGGACTGACAACTCATGGGGCCCCCGGGCAATAGGGGATTAGGGGGGCCCTGTGTCCTTGCCCATGCTCAAAGTACACCCCAAAAAAGCCTATAAAAAGGTACCGGGGCCCCCTACTGAGCCTGGGCCCTCGGGCAATTCCTGAGTGCTCGAATGGTCAGTCCGCCCCTGGTTGTAAAGCAAGCCGACGATCCCTGCAGGATGGATCGGATCTGTGGATTGAGCATAATGGATCGGAGTCCGATTCATTATGCTCAATCCGCAGATCCGATCCATTCTGTGGGGATCGTCGGGGGGGTGTCACCAAGTGTTATTGCACCAGGTGACACCAACCCTAGGGACGCCCCTGACCATTGGGCCCCATACAACAAACCTGACAGCCCCCCCCCCCCAAAAAAAACACAGTTTACTATGATTCAGTTATGAATGAACACAGTGAGTAATAGGTACCGATCCCTTGTTGTGTTCATCATCCTGAAGGATCCTATTGTGTGCTTGCAGTTACCGGTGGGAAGGAGAGGAGGGAACCAAGGAGTACTGTGGGGGTGGGCACACAGAGGGGCCTGGGCAACAGTGTATGGTGCACAGGGAGGTGATGGGTGCGGCAGAGGGAGGCAACTACTGGAACTGATCCCCTGTATGTCTCTCTCACTCTCTACAGCAGCTGAATGCTAGCAGGAAGGAGAGGAGATGCAGCCAGATTTCAGCTGCTGCAGAGAGAGCCATACAGGGGATCGGTTCCAGTAACTGCATTTGCACCGTGCTGCTCACCCTCCCTACACACATCTGATTTACCCAGCTGCCTGCCCCCCTCTGCTTGCCTGGGCCCATACAGGAGGACCGGTGGTACCCCTTTATCCTCGGCCCTGGCTGCCCCCATCATGTCATATGTCCCTGGAGGCAGCGTGACCCTTTCCACAGCATTGCAGCGCCTCACGCATGCGCAGTGGGGAGCTGGCTGGGCTGTAAGACATCAAGAAGTCACAACCAACTTCCAAACCCAAGATGGAGAGTGGAAGTGTGGAAAATAATCTGCTAAGAGGAAGAGAGCACTGTACTCCTTGGGTGGATAGAAGTCTGTTTCTTAAAGTGTTACTAGACCCACAACATTACAATCAGTCTGTAGATGCAGTAAAGCATGCTTGTTATACTCACTGTGGGACCTAAGGGGTTAATCCTCCACATTGGGTAAAAAGGATGTTTGATCCTGTCTTCTCTGATCCTCCCCTTCTACTGCCCCCAATCCATCTGCTGATAGTACAGAGCTCTAAGAGGCACTCTGCACATGCTCAGTTTAGTGTTTATTGCTAGAGAGTGTTTTTTTCTTTGGGAGGGTGCATGTGATCAGCACAGGACCAATCAGCACTGTCCAGACAGATGGTCAAGGGTTTTGAAGCCTCATATGACAGTCAGAGAAGAATGAAATCTCCTCCTACAAGCTTTAACCAGTGCTCTGCTGGGCACTGATGGAAGCCACAAGACTGCTATATACTGCTGATGAGAAAAGGTATTTAGCAAGTTTATATTTACTAAAATAATTGCATTTCCATGTTCCGTGTACTATGGGAGACCAGATATAGTGAAGGCAGGATCTGGGGAGACCAGATATAGTGAATGCAGGGTCCTGGGAGACCAGATATAGTGAATGCAGGGTCCGGGAGACCAGATATAGTGAATGCAGGGTCCGGGGAGACCGGGTATAGTGAATGCAGGATACGGGGAGACCAGATATAGTGAATGCAGGGTCTGGGGAGAGCAGATATAGTGAATGCAGGGTCTGGGGAGAGCGGATATAGTGAATGCAGGGTCTGGGGAGAGCGGATATAGTGAATGCAGGGTCCGGGGAGAGCGGATATAGTGAATGCAGGGTCCGGGGAGACCGGATATAGTGAATGCAGGGTCCGGGGAGCCCGGATATAGTGAATGCAGGGTCCTGGGAGACCGGATATAGTGAATGCAGGGTCCGGGGAGACCAGATATAGTGAATGCAGGGTCCGGGGAGACCAGATATAGTGAATGCAGGGTCCTGGGAGACCGGATATAGTGAATGCAGGGTCCTGGGAGACCAGATATAGTGAATGCAGGGTCCTGGGAGACCGGATATAGTGAATGCAGGGTCCGGGGAGACCAGATATAGTTAATGCAGGGTCCGGGGAGACCAGATATAGTTAATGCAGGGTCCAGGGAGACCAGATATAGTGAATGCAGGGTCCGGGGAGAGCAGATATAGTGAATGCAGGGTCCGGGGAGAGCAGATATAGTGAATGCAGGGTCCGGGGAGAGCGGATCTAGTGAATGCAGGGTCCGGGGAGATCAGATATAGTTAATGCAGGGTCCGGGGAGACCAGATATAGTTAATGCAGGGTCCAGGGAGACCAGATATAGTGAATGCAGGGTCCGGGGAGAGCAGATATAGTGAATGCAGGGTCCGGGGAGAGCAGATATAGTGAATGCGGGGTCCGGGGAGAGCAGATATAGTGAATGCAGGGTCTGGGGAGAGCGGATATAGTGAATGCAGGGTCCAGGGAGACCAGATATAGTGAATGCAGGGTCCGGGGAGAGCAGATATAGTGAATATAGGGTCCTGGCCTGAGTAAAACTTTAAAAGTCAGCAGCTACAGTAATATATACAGTATATATGGGCTCTTTAAGAGATACAGCACCCACCTTTATGCCCAACCCCAGGGTCCCTCTAACTGGAGGGTGGAAAGGTCTTTCTGATCTCTTGACCACTGTAATTGGATGTTACTGTGGTCAAATGATTGTGAGCCATTGTCAGGAATGGACTTGCCAGTAATGGTGGGACTCACCTGCCTTGTGGGCTGCAGTACCAGGGCTGGCCAGCAGGTGCTCTCAGCAATCAGAGACTCAACCCTGGAGTCAGCCAAAACACCTGAGGCTGATTACGGAGGTGTATTTAAGGGATGGCCAGACCTGCAGTCTGGACCTTGGTGTGTGTTTTCCTATGGGCCCCTGTATCTTGTTACCTGCATTCCTGTTCCTTTTCCTGTTCCTGTCTGACTGATTCGTTGCTGACCCTGCCGGTCCGGACCTCTGCTGACTTCTCCTGTTTGATCCCTGGCTTGTGACCCCGACCATTCTCTGCCTGACCCCCTGTACCTACCTGCCTGTTAGTTGTTGTACCCGGCTCGTGACCTGACTACTCTCTGCCTGCTCCTCCTGTTCCTACCTGCCCGATTGTTATTGACCTGGCCTGCCTGACGACGCTTGCATTGTATGTATTGTTATCTGTGGGTGGTTTGGTTCGTTTGCACTGTGTTATGTTTTAGCATTGCACTGCGTTTATGTTTGTATTGTTAGTGTTAATAAATTATATTGTTTATAACATATCTGAAGCCTGTGTTTCCCTGCGTCAGTTCACATACCTCTGGTCATACCCGGGAGCCCTGACAGCCATTACTAGAGACCGGGAGCAGTCTTTAACATCTCAGTCTATGTGCTAGAAGTGAGCAGCTAGCACTGACACCTATGGACGTGTATGTTCGGTGTGTGGTTGTTAAAGCCTAACTCCAGACAGGAAAAATGTTTTCCCATGCAGTGATGCTGTGCGGGTTAACTGCTTGTTTTTTCTAGGGGAACAGAGAACAGAGATATACTTACCTAATTCTTATTTTGGTTTCTGACAGTCAACCTGCAAAGGTAGATATGTCACAGAGCACCCTAGAACTGCACCAATTG
Source organism: Staurois parvus (assembly GCF_062004578.1). Classification (NCBI taxonomy): domain Eukaryota; kingdom Metazoa; phylum Chordata; class Amphibia; order Anura; family Ranidae; genus Staurois; species Staurois parvus. The sequence continues at coordinate 8,007,898 of NW_028317891.1, forward strand.
GAAAAATGAGGGTGCTTAGCCCATTAAAAGCCCCAATGAGCCCAACTGGGCATTTATATTTGGATAGGCCAGGAGCCTGTTGACCTTAGCACAGAATCATGAAGCTGCTCTGCTTAACACAGCACCCAAGGTTGAGAGCCAGGGGAAGATGTCCTACTGAACCGGGAAGTTAGTCCTCTGAGAGAAGTTAGGCCTCAGAGGAATCTGATCCTTTCTTGGAGTGACATAGAGGCATCCACTTCTGGACTGTGAAGTTCTGGACAGTGTTTGTCTGATGGTCCTTATTTTTGTGTAGGACACCCCCATAAGAATCACTGGTGAATTTAGTCCTATTTCCCCCTTAAAGCACATGCAGCCAGGTACTCATGTTTTGCGCTCTTCCACTGACTTTAAAGAACAGGCTAAAGGTTTGTTTCTTTTTTTGGGGGGGGACATAATGAACTTGGATAGGGAGTATGGGATACTCCGATAAACTGTAGAACTGAACCACTGGATAATTCCTCAACTCCTGGCTGCCCTGTTCAAAAAGGAAAGTCCCACTTTCCACAAAGCACTGGGGTAATTTACTTACACTTGCACCACGGGATCATTAGCTACATAGTTATTCTGGCCGAACGACAAAAGTCCATCCAATTCAACCATTAAAAAAAATAAATAATAATAAATAAATAAATAAATATATATATATATATATATATATATATATATATATATATATATTCCTATAACCACAGTTGATCCAGAGGAAGGCAAAAAAAAAAACCCAGCAAAGCATGATTCAATTTGCTCCTGCAGGGAATTCCATTCCTTCCTGATCCCCCGAGAGGCAATCTGATATTCCCTGGATCAACTGTACCTATAAATGTTAGTATCCAGTTATATTCTATGTATCCAAGAAAGAATCCAGGACTTTTGAAGCAATCCATTCAGCTGGCCAGAACCAACTCTTGAGGGAGTCTATTCCACATTTTCACAGCTCTTACTGTGAAGAAACCTTTCCGTGTTTGGGGTTTAAATTTCTTTTCCTCCAGACGTAAAGAGTGCCCCCTTGTCCTCTGTGATGACCTCAGGGGGAATAACTACACCGAGTTCACTATATGAACCACTGATGTATTTATACATGGAGATCATATCCCCCCTTATGTATTATACGATCATATCCCCCCTTATGTATTATACATGGAGATCATATCCCCCCCTTATGTATTATACATGGAGATCATATCCCCCCCTTATGTATTATATATGGAGATCATATCCCCCCTTATGTATTATACATGGAGATCACATCCCCCCTTATGTATTATACATGGAGATCATATCCCCCCTTTTTAGTCATTTGAGTAATTCTTATTTGTCACCTGACCTTCTTTTATAATGGCGGTTACATCGTTTTCAGCCTTCTATATCTCAGGTCTGAGTCTATGGGTCGGAAATTTGCTTGGGACCTAATCCAAGATGGCGTTATCGCCATTTCTGGTTCTTTCAAGATGGTGGATCCGTCATTTCCGGTTTAGTTTTCTTAACTGGTTTGTGGAGAGAGGGGGACATGCAATACTATATAAATATGAGAGACGTCAACACTGCGATACCCCTTGAGAATTTCCTATTGGATGAAACGCGTTGGGGAGGAGTGTACATTACTCACGTCATGCTGATGTGCGATTCCGGGTCGGCAGCAGCCATCTATGTAAACTGACATATGTATTTTTAATAAATACTACATTATTGTAGGCATATTTGCACCTTGTGAGCTTTATTTCATCACAGCCCGTCCAGGCAGAGTGATACCTGTGGTCATTTGCCAGTCATGTGCACCTTTGGAATTTCTGTTTAGGTACAAGGGTGTTCCTGCTGTTGTAGTGGCAGCCATCAATTTTGGTGAGTTTTGAATTCACAGGGAGACTGTCACGTACCTGATGGGAGACTGAATTGACGAGGTCGGCTTTACTTGTGTCACTAGCCCCGACCCCGCTGAAGTTGGAACAGAGGGAGTCTAGGGATCAGGGGGACAAGAGCGCCAGTGCTTGTTGTTTGCAGCTCTTGCAGATGATGACCTTGGAAGGCTGATGATCCTCTGATTTGGGCACCATAGTAATAGGCAGAGCAGGTTTTGTAGATTGCCAGGCGTGCAGCAGAGCAAAGCTGGTAGTGAGGACAAAAGACAGGAGCAGTGTCATGGGATAGCCAGGGTCATCAACAGTCAGGCAGCGCGGTACAGGATCAGAAGGAAATGCCAAGGTCAGGAGCAGAGCCGAAGTCAGGAACCAGTATCAGGAGAGTAATCGAAGTCGGGTCAGGAACAAGCCGGGTCGGTAACGGAAGAATCGTACAGGAACAAGCAGGACACGGGGGGGAGCTGAAGACCAGTCAGCACTGAACATGAGCAGAGGCACTTCTTAAATAGGCTGTCTGGCGCCAATCTTCACTGTGCGTGTGCACATGCGCGATCGCGCATTCCTGCACGCATGCGCACAACCGGCAATTCTTCTTCGGGATTTCCTATGCGCATGCACATTTCCGATCGCGATTCTTCTTGCCGGAAATCCCTTACAGAGACGGTGATTACATCTGTGAATTACTTTACTGCAAGCAAGAGCGCTTTTATGGTGGTGGAATTTTATTTAAATTTGTTTTTTGAATTTTGGCTTTTGTCATAAAGTCTACACACCCCTGTTAAAATGTGAGGTTTCTGGCATGTAAAAATGAGACAAAGATTAATAATTTCAGAACTTTTTCCACCTTTAATGTAACCTATAAAATATACAACTCAGTTGAGCAACAAACTGAAATCTTTTAGGTGGAGGGAAGTAAAAATTAAAAAATTAAATAATCTGGTTGCATAAGTGTGCACACCCTTACACTAATACTTTGTTGAAGCCCCTTTTGATTTGATTCCAGCACTCATTTGTTTTGGGTGAATCTATCAGCATGGCACATCTTGACTTGGCACTATTTGCCCGCTCTTCCTTGCATTCCAAATCTGTCAGATTGTGAGGGCATTTCCTGTGCACAGCCCTCTTCAGATAACCCCACAGATTTCCCATCGGATTCAGGTCTGGGCTCTGTCTGGGACATTCTAAAACTTTACTCTTCTTCTGGTGAAGCCATTCCTTTGTGGATTTGGATGTAGGCTTTGGGTCGTTATGCTGAAAGATGAAGTTCCTCTTCATGTTCAGATTTCTAGAAGAAGCCTGAAGGTTTTGTGCCAATATTGACTGGTATTTGGAACTGTTCATAATTCCCTCTACCTTGACTAAGGCCCCAGTTCCAGCTGAAGAAAAGCAGCCCCAAAACATGATGCTGCCACCACCATGCTTCACAGTGGGTATGGTGTTCTTTTGGTGATGTGAAGTTGTTTTTGTGCCAAACATATCTTTTGGAATTATGACCAAAAAGTTCAACCTTGGTTTCATCAGATCAGAACACATTTTCCCACGTGCATTTGGGAAACTTCAGATTTAGCCGGGCTTGGATGTTTTTCTTCGTAAGAAAAGGCTTCCGTCTTGCCACTCTACCCCATAGCCCAGACATATGAAGAATACGGGAGATTGTTGTCACATGGACCACACAGCCAGTACTTGCCAGATATTCCTGCAGCTCCTTTCATGTTGCTGTAGGCCTCTTGGCAGCCTCCCAGACCAGTTTTCTTCTCGTCTTTTCATCAATTTTGGAGGGACGTCCAGATCTTGGTAATGTCACTGTTGCATCATATTTTCTCTACTTGTTGATGACTGTCTTCACTGTGTGCCTTGAAAATTCTTTTGAACCCTTCTCCTGACTGATACCTTTTCAGAATGAGATCCATCTGATGCTTTGGAAGCTCTCTGAGGACCATGGCTTTTGCTGTAGGATGCGACTAAGAAAATGTCAGGTAAGATCTACTAGAACAGCTGAACTTTATTTGGGGATAATCAGAGGCAAGTGTGTACTGACTCCTATTTAGCATGATTTTGAATGAGATTGCTTAATTGTGAACACAGCTACATCCCCAGCTATAAGAGGGTGTGCACACTTATATAACCACATTATTTTAGTTTTTTATGTTTACTTCCCCCCCACTAAAAGATTTCAGTTTGTTTTTCAATTGCGTTGTACAGTTTATAGGTCACATTAAAGATGGAAAAATAAATGATTTATCTTTGTCTCATTTTTTTACACCACAGAAACCTGACATTTTAACAGTGTTGTGTAGAATTTTTATATCCACTGTATGTCCTTGGATTATATGTTTTATTAGATACACCTTTTTATTAGATTGGCGATACACTTTTATTCTTTATGCACATTGATTTAGGTTCAGTATACCACCTACTGGTGTCAGCTGTCTCACACTTTTACATTCAGTGCGGATATTACTTGTTTTATTGTACTTGTATTTATCTACATACTTACCTATGCACGTTGTGTATGTTCGTGGTTGCTATATCAATGCATTTTTGTCACATGGATTTTTATGTTGGTTTTATCAAATGTATTTATTTATTTAATTTAGTGTCTTTAGCTCTTTGCACACTGGGTAAGTGCTACACTTGATTATTTTCTTAGTTTAATGGTTACATAGTTAGTCTGGATGAAAAAAGACAAAACTCCATCCACTTTAACTAAAAAAAAAAAAAAAGTTATAATCCTATACCCACAATTGATCCAGAGGAAGACAAAAAAAAACCCAGCAAAGCATGATCCAATTTGCTTATGCAGGGGAAAAAATTCCTTCCTGATCCCCAGAGAGGTAATAGGATATTCCATGGATAAACTTTACCTATAAATGTTATATCCAGTTATATTCTGTGTATCTAAGAAAGAATCCAGGACTTTCCTACAGCAATCCACTGAGCTGGCCAGAACCAACTCTTGAGGGAGTCTATTCCACATTTTCACAGCTCTCACTGTAAAGAAACCTTTCCATATTTGGAGATTAAACATGATCACTTTTTCCTCCAGACGTAAAGAGCGCCCCCTTGTCCTCTGTGATGACCTCAGGGGGAATAACTCTACACCGAGTTCACTATATGAACCACTGATGTATTATACATGGTGATCACATCCCCCGTTATGTATTATACATGGAGATCATATCCCCCCTTATGTATTATACATGGAGATCATATCCCCCTTATGTATTATACATGGAGATCATATCCCCCCTTATGTATTATACATGGAGATCATATCCCCCCTTATGTATTACACATGGAGATCATATCCCCCCTTATGTATTGTACATAGAGATCATACCCCCCTTATGTATTATACATGGAGATCATATCCCCCCTTATGTATTATACATGGTGATCATATCCCCCTTATGTATTGTACATGGAGATCATATCCCCCCTTATGTATTATACATGGAGATCATATCCCTCCTTATGTATTATACATGGAGATCATATCCCCCCTTATGTATTATACATGGAGATCATATCCCCCCTTATGTATTATACATGGTGATCATATCCCCCCCTTATGTATTATACATGGAGATCATATCCCCCTTATGTATTATACATGGAGAGCATATCCCCCCTTATGTATTATACATGGAGATCATATCCCCCCTTATGTATTATACATGGTGATCATATCCCCCTTATGTATTATACATGGTGATCATATCCCCCCTTATGTATTATACATGGAGATCATATCCCCCTTTATGTATTATACATGGAGATCATATCCCCCTTATGTATTATACATGGTGATCATATCCCCCCTTATGTATTATACATGGTGATCATATCCCCCCCTTATGTATTATACATGGAGATCATATCCTCCCTTATGTATTATACATGGTGATCATATCCCCCTTATGTATTATACATGGTGATCATATCCCCCCCTTATGTATTATACATGGAGATCATATCCCCCTTATGTATTATACATGGTGATCATATCCCCCCTTATGTATTATACATGGAGATCATATCCCCCCTTATGTATTATACATGGAGATCATATCCCCCCTTATGTATTATACATGGAGATCATATCCCCCCTTATGTATTATACATGGTGATCATATCCCCCCTTATGTATTATACATGGAGATCATATCCCCACTTATGTATTATACATGGTGATCATATCCCCCCTTATGTATTATACATGGAGATCATATCCCCCTTATGTATTATACATGGAGATCATATCCCCCCCTTATGTATTATACATGGAGATCATATCCCCCTTATGTATTATACATGGTGATCATATCCCCCCTTATGTATTATACATGGAGATCATATCCCCCTTATGTATTATACATGGAGATCATATCCCCCCCTTATGTATTATACATGGAGATCATATCCCCCTTATGTATTATACATGGTGATCATATCCCCCCCTTATGTATTATACATGGAGATCATATCCCCCCTTATGTATTATACATGGAGATCATATCCCCCTTATGTATTATACATGGTGAACATATCCCCCTTATGTATTATACATGGAGATCATACCCCCCCCTTATGTATTATACATGGTGATCATATCCCCCCCTTATGTATTATACATGGTGATCATATCCCCCCCTTATGTATTATACATGGAGATCATATCCCCCCTTATGTATTATACATGGAGATCATATCCCCCTTATGTATTATACATGGTGAACATATCCCCCCCTTATGTATTATACATGGAGATCATATCCCCCCTTATGTATTATACATGGTGATCATATCCCCCCCTTATGTATTATACATGGAGATCATATCCCCCCTTATGTATTATACATGGAGATCATATCCCCCTTATGTATTATACATGATGAACATATCCCCCCTTATGTATTATACATGGAGATCATATCCCCCTTATGTATTATACATGGTGATCATATCCCCCCCTTATGTATTATACATGGAGATAATATCCCCCCTTATGTATTATACATGAAGATCATATCCTCCCTTATGTATTATACATGGAGATCATCTCCTAGATTATAAGCTCGTAAGAGTAGGGCCCTCTTACCCCTCGTACATTGTTTGTTGTTGTTGTACTGTGCCATGTTTTGTCCCCCCTATTGTACAGCGCTGAGCAAACCCTTTGGCGCTATATAAACTCGTAGTAATAATAATAATAATATCCCCCCCTTATGTATTATACATGGAGATCATATCCCCCTTATGTATTATACATGGAGATCATATCCCCCCTTATGTATTATACATGGAGATCATATCCCCCCTTATGTATTATACATGGAGATCATATCCCCCCTTATGTATTATACATGGAGATCATATCCCCCCCTTATGTATTATACATGGTGATCATACCCCCTCTTATGTATTATACATGGAGATCATATCCCCCCTTATGTATTATACATGGAGATCATATCCCCCCTTATGTATTATACATGGAGATCATATCCCCCTTATGTATTATACATGGAGATCATATCCCCCCCCCCTTATGTATTATACACGGAGATCATACCCCCCTTATGTATTATACATGGAGATCATATCCCCCTTATGTATTATACATGGAGATCATATCCCCCCCTTATGTATTATACATGGTGATCATATCCCCCCTTATGTATTATACATGGAGATCATATCCCCCTTATGTATTATACATGGAGATCATATCCCCCCTTAATTTCCTCTTCTCAAGAGAGAATAAATTCAGGTCCTCTAATCTTTCCTCATAGCTGAGCTCCTCCTTGCCTCAGTTAGGTTCAGGTTGGTTGTTATCTATCACGTGAGGATATTTGTTGGTGTTGGCAGCAGTCCTTGCTGTTTAGTTATTTATTCATTTTAGTAATATTTGGCAGCACTTCCGGGGTTTTGTGAGCCTCTTTGAAGCCCTAACGTACTCTTCTATTCATCCTGGAGCAATAAAATCTGTTTGAAAAGACAGAAAGCATTAATTCTTCATCTCAGCCATGGATCCACCCTGATGTGATGGCAGTTCACCCAAGCACTGGGGGTTCTCTTTATCTCCAGGGGGGTCACTACAGGAGAAATGAAGAGAAGTTCATTGTTGGAGTTTACATATACTTCATCTTTTCCCTACTCTATCCAAAACTAAAAAAAAAGAAGTTAAAGTTAACCACTTCCCGTCCGGCCCATGCCTATAAACAGTCGGACGGGGGCAGTGCAGGAACGGGATGCCGTTCATAAACAGAGCCCGCCATTTTGGACTGTGCGCGCTCCATGGGAGTGCGCAACACCGTTATCTGCTGCCCGCTGTGTGCAGAGGAACACAGCAGAACACTGATCGCTGTTTGGGACCTCTGTGTGAGGTCCCGATCATATGATCACTGATTGGCCAATCAGTGATCACATGAATAGTAGTAAGCAAGATGTCACTTCTGACATCATTGCTTACTACGTGTGAAATCTGTGAATGATCACAGAGGTCATATGGTACAGGGCTATTCACAACAGCCTTGTACCATGTGACAAGCTGTGACCATTCACAGCTCACACAGCATTTCTCAATGGCTGCAGGAATGCAGCCAGAGAGAAGGAGGAATAATTGATTTTACAGCCTTTATGGGTGTAAAAGCAATCAGTGTAAAAAAAAAAAAAGAAATCTTCCTCACCCCCCACAAGTAGTACAGTGTCACTATAGTGACACTGTACTGCTAGGGTGACAGTATGTTATTAAAAAATGAATAAATAAATAATAATATTTAAAAAAAAAATGTAAAAAAAGGTTTTGAAAAATTATAATTTTTGGTTATAAACTAATTTGGGTTTTTTTTTTACTTAAAATATAACTGAATACATTTTGGCCAAGATTTATGAAGAAAGATTATTTATTTGCAAACTTTTATAAGAAAAACACTTTTTTAAAACATTTTTGGACTTTTTCATTTATATAGCAAAAAAAATAAAAATCCCAGTGGTGAATAAATACCACCAAAATAAAGCTTTATCTGTCTAAAAAAATGCTAAAAAATTCATACGGGTACAGTGTTGCATGACCGCGCAATTGTCATTCAAAGTGTGACAGCACTGAAAGCTGAAAATTGGCCTGGACAGGAAGGGGGGGAAAGTGTCTGGACTGGAAGGGGGTGAAAGTGTCTGGACTGGAAGGGGGTGAAAGTGTCCGGACTGGAAGGGGGTGAAAGTGTCCGGACTGGAAGGGGGTGAAAGTGTCCGGACTGAAAGGGGGGAAAGTGTCCAGACTGGAAGGGGAGGAAAGTGTCCGGACTGGAAGGGGGGGAAAGTGTCCAGACTGGAAGGGGGTGAAAGTGTCCGGACTGGAAGGGGGTGAAAGTGTCCGGACAGGAAGGGGGTGAAATTGTCCGGACTGGAAGGGGGGGAAAGTGTCCGGACTGGAAGGGGGGGAAAGTGTCCGGACTGGAAGGGGGATAAAGTGTCCGTACTGGAAGGGGGTGAAAGTGTCCGTACTGGAAGGGGGTGAAAGTGTCCGTACTGGAAGGGGGTGAAAGTGTCCGGACTGGAAGGGGGTGAAAGTGTCCGGACTGGAAGGGGGTGAAAGTGTCCGGACTGGAAGGGGGGTAAAGTGTCCGGACTGGAAGGGGGGAAAGTGTCCGGACTGGAAGGGGGTGAAAGTGTCTGGACTGGAAGGAGGTGAAAGTGTCCGGACTGGAAGGGGGGAAAGTGTCTGGACTGGAAGGAGGTGAAAGTGTCCGGACTGGAAGGGGGTGAAAGTGTCCGGACTGGAAGTGGTTAAAGCCCACAATCCTGTCCCACCAGATCATTTTGAGAAGTTTTTGAAGTTTTATTTGCCGATCATTTGGATTCCACCATGGAACAAACAGAATCTTTTCATGTCATCCAAATGCTTGCAGTTCACAATACTGTGGGCAGTTTGATAAATATTGCGGCGTCTGCTTCGTTTTACTGGGCTAAGTGAGCTGCCAGATAGTGCGCTAGCAAATTCAGTGTGGCACTTGATAAATGAGGCTTGGGATGTTTAAGAAACCTAGGCATTGCTTATTACATAAACTGTTTGGTTATCACCCGGGCTCATTTCGTGACCTGAAACTATGCACGATAAAGCATTTTTTTTTCCTTCTCTTTGAAGAAATTAAGAAAGGGACTCATTTTTCTTCCTTAACCCGCTCCAACCATTTTCATACATGAGAAATAAATGGCCCTCTTCTGGCCCCTGTCTGGATGCCGTTCTCCAACTCAACCTCTGAAACTGAATCATTACAGCTAATGAACTAACACTCCAATAATTCCACTCCTCTGGGGAAAGGGGGCTAATATGAAGTTTCGTCTAAAAAAAAGATTTTTTTTTTTGTTTTGGTTTTGTTTTTTTAATAATTAGCATTCCTTCATTTTAATAAATCCCAAAGCACACAAGCTGGTTTTGAAAGAAAAAAAATTATATTGCAAAAAGAATCATCATTAGAGAGAAAAAAAAAAGTATAAAAGAAAACAAAACAGTTCAACAGCAAGTACTCTAGTCATTATTTTCACAAAATTTCTATTAAAATGTAACTTACATTAGCTTATATTACCAAGGGGGAAAAAGATGTATTCATATTTTTTTTTTTGCAGCTTTAATGGTGAGAACAAAAATATGCCCTTAAAAACAAAACATAACAACCTAAAATTGGAAATGAAATCCCAACTCTATTGTATATTATTTTAAATAAGTAGCTCTGTGTCTGTGTTGGTCCCTTTTTCCCCACTGATTCAGTTCCTCATCAACATATCACTAGACCCAAGGTAGAGGGTGGGAAATGGGAAGGGGATGGGGGTTTCTAGGTATATACAAATACTCACAGATAGGTACAGGGGCGGACTGACAACTCATGGGGCCCCCGGGCAATAGGGGATCATGGGGCCCCTGTGTCCTTGCCCAAACTCAAAAAAGCCTATGAAAAAGGTACCAGGGGCATCTCATGGGGCCCCCTACTGACCCCGGGCCCGAGTTTCCAAATGGTCAGTCTGCCCCTGGATAGGTAGTATCTGCATAAATACTATTTGCATCTATAAGGAGGAAGCCATGATACCAGACAGTACTTTAAAGCACTTAAGCAGGTGCAGTTAGTCAGTCTGCCATTAGGTGGCTCTGTCCCACAATAGTGTGTGGGAACAGAGAATATAGTAATTAGGTGCTAGGTCCAGGGGCGGACTGACCATTTGGAAACTCGGGCACTGCCCGAGGACCCGGGGTCAGTAGGGGGCTCCTTGAGATGCCCCTGGTACCTTTTTCATAGGCTTGGGCAAGGACACAGGGGCCCCATGATCCCCTTTTGCCTGGGGGCCCCATGAGTTGTCGGTCCGCCCCTGGCTAGGTCTCTTTTAGCTGAAGCCCTCCTGTAGTAATTTCATGAGTCAGTGCCCACATATAAAGTCAAGTTACGAGGAGCCTTAGTGCAGCTGGGGCCCTGGACAGTTGTGGAGGACAGGGTGTGATATTTCTGCCCCCGGAGAAGCCTGCTTCAGGCATCCTGTTTTTTATGGTGGTGGAGGCTAGAGCAGGTTGCTAAAGGCCTTTCAGGCCAGGCTAAGTGTTCTCTGTAGTGGGTCCAGGGGCAGACTGACCATTTGGAAACTCGGGCACTGCCCGAGGGCCCGGGGCCAGTAGGGGGCCCCATGAGATGCCCCTCGTACCATTTTCATAGGCTTTTTTGAGTTTGGGCAAGGACATAGGGGCCCCATGATCCCCTATTGCTCGGGGGCCCCATGAGTTGTCAGTTTGCCCCTGAGTGGGTCTATCCCCCTGGAGGACCTAGAAGTGTACTGGACCTAGAAGTGAAGCTGATCCTGTCTTTGGAACGATAAGTATGGAGTCATGACATAGAAAGTCTAAGGCAAGCCAGAACCAGAGTGAGTACTAATGACCCTGGGAAGGAGAGAGGCTGTAAAAGGGAAGATGGCTGAATGGTGAAGTGTTGTATGCTGCTGTCACATGTGACTGCTGTGGATCGTCCACTACATGTGATTGACAAAGGACTTTCAAGTGACCCCGGATAGTATGTCTATGTGATGGGACTGTAATTGCCATCTTTTGAAGTAACACAAGTAAAGTGCAGCAATGGGGCAGAGACTTGTACTCTTTGGCGCCAACATGCAGCCATTCACAAGTCCCTTTACAAGAATCCTAGGAGGAGCTCTGTTGAAAGCTGACCTCCAATCAGATATACACAGAAGCATAGCTTGAAGCTTGCGGGCCCCGATGTTAAGGTTGTGTTTGATGTGCACATTAAATGAATATCAGCAGCTTTCTATTTAGATCAATGGTACAGCGTACATCAGGTCTGGGACAAGTAGGCACACCGCAGGAACTCTGCAGATTGGTGGTGGGCAACTAGGCTCCCTTCTGCAGTGGATATCGATCTGCTCTGACCGCTTCTGCTTTCCCCTGTGCTTCAACACGCTCACTCTCGCCCTAACCATCCATAGCCATCAAAATACACACCAGTCTTGTGCAGCCACCCACTCAACCAGGGGCGGACTGACAACTCATGGGGCCCCTGGGCAATAGGGGATCATGGGGCCCCTGTGTCCTTGCCCAAACTCAAAAAAGCCTATGAAAAAGGTACCAGGGGCATCTCATGGGGCCCCCTACTGACCCCGGGCCCTCGGGGAGTGCCCGAGTTTCCAAATGGTCAGTCCGCCCCTGCACCCAACCTAAGCTGCAAGAAAGCAAACAAATGGCCATGCATGCCCAGTGGCAACTATGGCCAGATGAATCATAGAGGAAGAGGGGTGGGCATAGAATGGGTGCGCCAGAGCACTCAGGGAGGTGAGTCCATCAGCACCTTTGTGTTAGCAGCATGGGTGGGGAAGCAGTTCCGGGAGCTGGACAACTCTGTACCAACACAGATGTGTATGAGGCTGCATTTGACTTGATTTGGCCTTGCATTGTGTTTCCTTTGATGCAGCATGTCCTATTGCACTTTGCATTCCAACCAATGCATTTGATCAGTGCTACATTTGAATGTAAAGACATTGACAACTATAGAAATCCTTATCAATCTTGTTTTTAGGCTGTTTGCCTGGAGATCAGCTTTAATATTTTGTAAGACAAAATATTTTCTTTTTAAAACTTTCCAAAATCCTAAAATTTTATTATTCCAATTTTTAATCAAAACAAATGAGAAAGGAGCCAGAAAACTAGGGGAAAAAAAACAGATGTCCGATTTGGCTTGGTATTATTCTACCGTGACACTTTAATGTTTAGTTATAAATTTGATAAATGTAGATGCTTTATCTACATCAGTTACATCACTCCTCCGGGTGTAAGGTCCATCCAGCTGACATTCATTATCAATGACAACAAAAGGCACAGGAGAATTAGCTGAGAAGAAATATATCATCGTTTATGTTAACATAACCTGCTGCATAACCTTCCCTGTCCTCTTATCTGTCACAGACAGGGGAGGACTGACAACTCATGGGGCCCCCGGGCAATAAGGGATCATGGGGCCTAACCCCAGAAACCACTAAACAGCTCATCCACTCCCTCATCATATCACGACTCGACTACTGCAACTCCCTCCTCACTGGCCTGCCTCGCCACTGGCTATCCCCGCTTCAGTCCATCCTGAATACGGCTGCCAGACTCATTCACCTTTCCAACAGCTCCGTTTCCGCCACCCCCCTCTGCCAATCCCTCCACTGCCTTCTGATTGCGCAACGGATCAAATTCAAAATCCTAACACTGACGTACAAAGACGTCCACCATACTGCCCCGAACTACATCACCGACCTAATATCCAAGTACAGCCCAGCACGCACACTCCGCTCTTCACAAGACCTCCTTCTCTCTAGTTCCCTGGTCTCCTCCTCCCATGCCCGCCTCCAGGACTTCTCCAGGGTGTCACCCATCCTCTGGAACTCCCTGCCCCAACCCATCAGATTATCACCTACTCTCCTCTCCTTTAGGCGCAACCTGAAAACCCATCTCTTCAGGGAAGCCTACCGCACCCCCTGCTAACCTGCCGACCTCCTCCACTCTTCCTACCACTCCATCCCCCACAGTTATCTCCTCCTGTACCACTATCCCCTCCCTCCTAGATTGTAAGCTCGAAAGAGCAGGGCCCCCGATCCCTTCATGTTTTGCATTGTATTGGTATTGTTCTGTCACATGTTCTGTCCCCCTTTTAATGTACAGCGCTGAGCGAACCATTGGCGCTTTATAAATACTGTATAATAATAATAATAATAATGGGGCCACTTTTTCCTTGCCCACACCCAAAAAAGCCTATGAAAAAGCCAATGAAAGGTATCAGGGGCATCTCATGGGGCCCACTTCTGACACCGGGCCCTCGGGCAGTTCCCGAGTGCTCGAATGGTCAGTCCGCCCCTGGTCACAGATCACTATGTTCATAATGCCGTTTAAGAGGGCTGTACTTCAATGAGCAGAGTTAAATTTCACTTGCCACACCCAGGCCTGATTACTGTTGAATCAAGAAATCACTTAAATAGAAGCTGTCTGACAAAGTGAAGCACACCAAAAGATCTAAAGAAACAACACATCATGCCGTGATCTAAAGAAATTCAAGAACAGTTGAGAAACAAAGTAATGGGCATTTATCAATCTGGAAAGGGTTACAAAGCCATTTGTAAGGCTTTGGGACTCCAGCAAACCATGATGAGAGCCTTTATCCACAAATGGAGAAAACTTGGAACAGTGGTGAACCTTTCCGGGAGTGGCCGACCTACCAAAATTACTCCAAGGGCACAATGACGACTCATCCGGGAGGTCATAAAAGAACCCAGAACAACATCTAAAGAACAGTGGGTCTCACTTGACTCAGTAAGGTCAGTGTTCATGATTCCACAATAAGAAAGAGACTGGGCAAAAATGGCCTCCATGGTAGAGTTCCAAGGCAAAAGCCACTGTTCATCAAAAAGAGCACAAAGGCTTGTCTCACATTTGACAACAACACATCTTGATTATCACCAAGATGTTTGGGTAAATATGCTGTGGACTGATTAGACAAAAGTTGAACCTTCTGGAAGGTGTGCATCCCATTACATCTGGTGTAAAACTAACACAGAATTTAATAAAAAGAACATCATACCAACAGTCAGACATGGTGGTGGCAGTGTGATGGTCAGGGGCTGTTTTGCAGCTTCAGAACCTGGACGACTTGCCATAATTGATGGAGCCATGGATTCTGCGCTCTACCAGAAAATCCTGAAGGAAATTTTTTTTCCCTCAAGCTCAAGTGAACTTGGGTTATGCAACAGGGGGTTTAGGGGGTAATTACTTTTTCACATAGGAGCAGGCTGGTTTAGAGAGTTTTTCTTCCCTTAATACATGACATCAAAAATAAAAAATGCATTTTGTATTTGCTCGGGTTATCTTTGTGTAATATTAAAATTTGTTTGATGATCTGAATCATTTAAGTGTGACAAATATGCATACAAAAAAAAATCAGGAAGGGGGAAAATACTTTTTCAAAGCACTATATAAATATATTTTCCTTTAACATATTAAAAATCTATTCCATTATTTTAAATCTAATGGCCCACAATAGAATTAAAAAAAAGAATGAACAACATTCAGTGTGTAGCCCTACCCCTTAAGTCTGTGACCAAGCCCCCAATGGGTGGGGCGAAGCGTATCTAAGAGCAGCAGATGAGGCCATCCTATACATTTGACTCTTAAGGTCAGTTTGAACAGCATCTGTTCCATTTATTGCACCGCTTTGTGACACTGCTCCCTCTTTCCCATATGTCGGCGAGGTGATTTTCCAGTTTGGAGCAGCACCATAAGGATGTCTTCACGGTACCCCTTAATGAGCCAAAGACAGGACCTCCTAGCCTGTCTAGGGTAAACAACCCCACAACCCACAAAGTACTCAGCAGCAGGCTTTTTGGAGTTTGGGCAAGGACACAGGTGCCCCATGATCCCCTATTGCCCGGGGGCCCCATGAGTTGTCAGTCTGCCCCTGGCTAAAACAACACCAGCCCTACTCACAGGCTGATGGATTACTGCAGCTCCTCTAACAAGCTGGTTTTCTTGTGCCTTTAGCCTGAGATCCAGCAATAATTGACTACAAGCCTTAAAGCCGAGTCCGGATATACATGATACTTGGTGAGCAGTTCAGACTTCCTGAGAGGTCTGCTGGTGACAACTTTTGCCCAGTCTTTCAGGACCCTCACAACATGCTTCTAACTGGCAGCCATCCATCTGCGTCCTTCCTTCTGGAGTCACCTTCAGGCCTAAAAACCTAGGCCTTTCTCCTTGCAGTAACTATCTGCAAGCAGCAGACCTGGTAGGCAAGATACAAAGAGCACACATGCTCCCAGGGCAGAGCTCAGGAAGTAAGAAAGGTTCCTGGAAGTTCCTCCAAATATTTCTACTCTCCCCCAGCATTCTTATAAATTTTGCAAATAAATGATCTTTCTTCATAAATCTTGGCCAAAATGTATTCAGCTATCTTTTTAGTTTAAAAAAATAACCCAAATTAATTTATAACCAAAAATTATAATTTTTCTAAATGTTTTTTACATATTTATTTTATTATTTTATATTATTATTTATGTTTTTTTTAACATACTGTCACCCTGTCACCCTAGCAGTGGGGGGTGATGAAGATTTTTATTTTTTTTTTACACTGATTGCTTTTACACCCATAAAGGCTGTAAAAGCAATAATTACTCCTTCTCTCTGGCTGCATTCCTGCAGCCATTGAGAAATACTGTGAGAGCTGTGATTGGTCACAGCTTGTCACATGGTACAAGGCTGTTGTGAATAGTCCTGTACCATGTGATCTCTGTGATCATTCACAGATTTCACACGTGGTAAGCAATGATGTCAGAAGTGACATCTTACTTACTGCTATTCATGTGATCACTGATTGACCAATCAGTGATCATATGATCGGGACCTCACATAGAGGTCCCGTACAACAATCGGTGTTCCGCTGTGTCCTCCAAACACAGCGGGCACCGAATCGCGGTGCCGCACGCTCCCAGGGAGTGCACACAGGCTGAAAATCTGGGCGCCATTTATGAGTGGCAACCCGCTCCTGCACTGCTCCCATCCAGCCGTTTATATACATGGGCCGAACGGGAAGTGGTTAAAAGTGAACCTTACAGCTGAACTTCGGGATGAGCAAATATTGTCTAAATATTGTCATGTGTTTTCTTCCCTTAATCTGGGTGTGCTTTGTGTATTTCTTCCAGTTCTATGCAGTAATCCAGTGTGAGACTTCCTGAAATAAAGACCGCTCACTGCTGCTCTCTCTCCTCATGCAGGGTGACTGGTCTTGTCTCCACCCCCTCCTGTAGTTTTCTGCAGGCAGCCTGTAGTGGGTGGAGCTGCTGGGTCCCTCCCACAGCACTGCTCTCTGCACACTCTATGTACAGCACAGTGATGATGTCACCACCAATTTTTCAAGGTAATTTCTAGGTTTTCAAGGGCATTTCCTGCACAAAGGGCTTTGCGGTTATTGAGAAATTTTGTGCCCGGAGTTCAGCTTGAAGGTCACAAGCATTTTCTGTGACATTTTGTTTACAAATTTAAATCCGTATTTTTTTCCTAGAAAATTACTTATAACCCCTAAACATTATATTTTTTTTTTTAGCAAAGACCCTAGAGAATAAGAATTGTTGCAATTTTGTATATCACATGGTATTTGCGCAGCTGTTTTTCAAACACATTTTTTTGGGTAAAAAATCCACTTTTGTGAATTAAAAAAAAAAAACAATATATACTCCAAAATATGAACGAGGATATTACAGTGAGTAAATAGATACCCAACATGTCATGCTTTAAATTTGCACATACTTGTGGAATGGCGACACACAAGGTACTTAAAAATCTCCATAGGTGATGCTATAAACATTTTTACAGGTTTCCTGTTTAGAGTTACAGAGGAGGTGTAGCGCTGGAATTATTACTCTTGTTCTAATGTTCACGGCGATATCTCACATATGTGCTGCCAACAATGTTTACATATGCATGCGTGATTTATGTATGCATTTGCTTTTGCGCGAGAGCATAATAGGATGAGGGTGCTTAAAAAATGTTTTCAAATGTATTTTCTATTTTTTATTTTTACACTGTCCCTTTAATTTTTTTTTTTCTTTTTATCACTTTTATTCCTAGTACAAGGACTGTAAACATCCCTTGTAATAGAAATATGCAAACCAGGTCCTCTTTAAGAAGAGATCTGGGGGTCAAAAAAACCCCAAATCTCTTCTTTGCCTTTAAAACATTTTATTAACTTTTGCTTTAAAAAAGAAAAAAATTTGATTACCGTATTTTTCGCCGTATAAGACGCACCTGACCATAAGACGCACCTAGGTTTTAGAGGCAGAAAACAGGAAAAAAAATTCTGAACTCATGGACTGCAGACACAGTACAGGAGATGACCAGAGACTGCGGACAGCACAGGGATGACCAGAGACTGCGGACAGCACAGGAGATGACCAGAGACTGCGGACAGCACAGGGATGACCAGAGACTGCGGACAGCACAGGGATGACCAGAGACTGCGGACAGCACAGGGATGACCAGAGACTGCGGACAGCACAGGGATGACCAGAGACTGCGGACAGCACAGGGATGACCAGAGACTGCGGACAGCACAGGGATGACCAGAGACTGTGGACAGTACAGATGACTGCTGACCTTTGGAGAGGTGGGGAGCGGGTACCTGAATTTGACAGGTACCCGCTCTTACTTCCGCAGAGTTTTTGTTTGATCTTACCTGTTCCTCGATCCAGCCGCGCGCTGTCTTCCCGGCTTCTGTAATGGCGCTCGGCATGACAGCCGGGTGCCCAGTGCGCATGAGCGAGAAGCACTTGCGCTTTGTGATGGTCCGGTGGCTTCTGGGATCTGTGATGTGTCCCAGGTACCGCCTTACCATTCACAAAAAGCACCGCTTCTTGCGCATGCGCACTTGGCACCCAGCTGTCATGCCCAGTGCCCACACTACAGAAGCCGGGAAGACAGCACGCCGCTGGATAGAGGAACAGGTAAGGTCCCACTGCAGAGCTGAGCGGCCGGCCCGGTATTCTGACACAGCCGCGGTAGAAATACCAGACCGGCCGCTCCATATTCGCTCTATAAGACGCACTGACATTTCCCCCCCAGTTTTGGGGAAGAAAAAGTGCGTCTTATATGGCGAAAAATACGGTACTTCCACCGCCAAACGGAAGTGACGTCACTTCAGTCTTCCATGATGATATAGGTGTTCAAAGACCATAGAGTCTTTCATCGCCTCCATCTTCAGCAGGCTGGACCGTCGGATCATTTCTTGGCCGACATTGATGGAGGTGTCAACTCCCGCTAACATGGAGAGAGAAATTTTAAGCCATAACCCTGGTAAACCACTAGAAAACTGCAACGTTTATATACGTATTGCGATCTTACCTAGTAAGTACCTGCTCCTACCTTTATTAGACAAAAAGACCCTTTTCTTTACCTCTCTAAGCGAAAGCTCAACTTCTTCAATTCTGAGACTTAACCGCAACTCTAAGATACACTCCATACTCCCATAATTCCCATTCTTTATTCTAACACCTCAATGATCGAATACATTTTTTTGATTAGAAAGTGTTCTGATGAGGTGGAGCTTAGCTACTGTAGCTTCAGACATTTGAGGGCCTGTGTTGATGGGCATTCCCATACAAGTTTTTGAGACTGTGAGTGAATTCTGAAGGATCTCAGAAGCATCTCAAACCAATGCCAACGACACAAGCCCAAACCCCTTCATACTAGCCCTAAAGAGACATTCAAGGGAATTCATAAAGAACTTCTAAGATACATTTTAGAATTCCGAGGACAAATGCTAGTACATGTACCAAGAGTTGGTTCTGGCCAGTTCAGTGCATTGCTTCAAAAAAGTCCTGGATTCTTTCTTGGATACACAGAATATAACTGGATACTAACATTTATAGGTAAAGTTGATCCAGGGAATATCCGATTGCCTCTCGGGGGGATCAGGAAGGATTTTTTTTCCCAGCAGGAGCAAATTGGATGATGCTTTGCTGTTTTTTTTTTTTTGCCTTCCTCTGGATCAACTGTGGGTACACGATCATAACTTTTTTTTTTCTATGATTGAACTGCATGGACTTGTGTCTTCTTTCAGCCAGACTAGCTATGTAACTTTGTAACTATGTAGGTGACAAATTCATGACAGCACAGCAATGGGGAGTTTTGTACTGGGGGTGAAGCCTAATGGGGGATTCACATGCATTAGTTACCTATCAAGTTTGCTCCCCTTGTGATTGACAGCAGGCAGATCCTTAGCTAATAGTCAACCTGCTATTGGCTATGAATCTGCCTACATCCCACTTTCAATAATAAGGCAAGAGCAGACCTGATGGGGAACTATTGTCTCAGCTTCCCCATCAAGCTCCGTGCATTGCAGTGTCACTGGTTGCTAGGAGGCTGTCAGCTGTGAATCAGACAACAACCTTATCAGCATCCTTAACAACTAGTAGGGAGAGGGTAACGGCGGCAAATATACCCTCACTTCTACACTGAGTACAGAGACAGGCACTTTGCCTGTCTCTGTACACCATGTTAGAGTAGGTTTTAATCACCTCCAGTTTCATTATCTATGAACCGAAAGCAATTATTTTTGATTTTGATGCTTTATATTATGGTGCTGCTTTGTACAACCGGAATCTGCTCCACATGTCAGTAAACTTTTGAATCTGGTGCAGGCCATTTTAAAGGGCCAAGGCACCAGAAAATGGACAGCTGTGCTTTTATGGAATTCCCCCAAAAATGTTGTTTGCTGGAGCTGAATTCAAAAAAGAAAAGTAAGAAAAAAAAAATCTACTGAAAGCAAACTTTCCTATATAGATCTCTAAAGCTCCAAATTTGAAATCATAGCCTTCATATAAAAATTGCGCCGCAAAGTAAATTTTTACCTCCGTCGCGCCAGCTAATTAGACTTTTATTTAACATCCTGTCTTGCCTTTTCCCTGTTAATGGTGTTCATGGCAGTTTGAAATTTTGCTGTCTCCTCCTAGTAATAAAAGCCTCTGTCACATTCTTCCTCATTATTCCTAACATATAGAGTCTCGCCAACGCTTGGCTGTCTCTAGTTACAGTACAAAGACCAGCTGTTCACTTTTTCTAAGACTCCTTCCTGCATCAGCATGTGAGCCAGCGCGGTCTACGGAAAGATGAATGATAAATGCAGGATACGCTAGATAAAAACACATTATACCAATTTTTTTTCTCTCTCTCTTTTTTGTTTCTGAGTCATGTGTCGGCATTAAAGCAGTCGGATTTCACAGTCTGGCGTTAAATTCTTATCTGTGGTGGAGACAACACACGTAAAGGCCCAATATTGTTCAATTCATCCTCTTTAAGGTGGAAATTGGAAAAAATTGAGCTGAGATGTGAATACCGGCATCTGCCATCGACTCTTTACTGATCTACTTTAGGTCTTGTTCAAATCTAAATTGATTGCATGTAGTATTTTATTCATATATTCATGTCACTAGCGCACAGCGAGCTTTAAAAGAAATGCATTGTGGGATTGGATATACAATATATGGTAACGTATTGTGGATAGCTGAACAATACACCTATAGGAGCTTGTTGGACATCCCATTGGATTATAGACACACAATTAATAATTGTAATGCCTAGGTCAGGAATGATAGCACACAAGTGTTTCTTCTGCCTCTAAAAGCTCCTGTTCCCTTAAGGCAGGCAGGCCTACCAGTATTTGGTTGTCCCCACACAATGGTATAGTGGCCACACAACACCAAAATTGGGGGTGGATAAAGGATACTTGTAGTTTTGGAAACAGGTTAGACAGGGCCTGAGGCACTGTATGTCAGCCCAAGGCTTGTGGGCCTGTTTGATCCAGTAAACAGTTCCAAGGTCAGGACTGGTGGCAAACAAATGTAATCAAGAAGGTCTGAGGTGGTTCCTGGTGGCAATAGCAGTGAGCAAATGTAATCAAGAAGGTTGGAGGAGGTTCTTGGTGGCAATAATAGCCTACATTTTTGAGAAGGCTTTTCACAATATTTTGGCTTCACTTAAAGAATTTTTGTAAGGTCAGGTACTGATGCTGGATGAGAAGGTGTGTAATCCAGAGGTACTGATGTTGGATAAGAAGGTGTGTAATCCAGAGATACTGATGTTGGATGAGAAGGTGTGTAATCCAGAGGTACTGATGTTGGATGAGAAGGTGTGTAATCCAGAGGTACTGATGTTGGATGAGAAGGTGTGTAATCCAGAGGTACTGATGTTGGATGAGAAGGTGTGTAATCCAGAGGTACTGATGTTGGATAAGAAGGTGTGTAATCCAGAGGTACTGATGTTGGATGAGAAGGTGTGTAATCCAGAGGTACTGATGTTGGATGAGAAGGTGTGTAATCCAGAGGTACTGATGTTGGAAGACAACGGTCAAGATGGGTGGATTCACTTAAAGAATATTTGTGAGGTCAGGTATTGATGTTTGATGAGAATGGTCAGAACGGGTGGCAGATAAGCGTAGTTCAGTAAACAGCCTGAGGTTAAGGCAGGCAGCAATCTTAAAGTAGTGAGTATTCCAAGCAGGGGTCAGCAACAAAGAACCAAGACAGGTAGACAGGTCAGAGATTCACAAAGATACACATAGGAAGCCAAGAAGCCTGAGCTTGTGATTCTTAAATAAAGCACCAGAGAAGTGCAGCGCATCAGATCAGGGTAGCCAGGGGCAGGGCTGTGTGGCCACTAACCACTCAAAAGAAGATGAAGGCTGGGCCAATGGAGCAACCCTCTGCCTTGCAACAAGAGTGTCCAGTATGGGCTTGCCACTACTGGTCAATAGGAGCAGAGTGGGTCCTTTAATGAGGGGTGGGCTACTTCCAGGCATACCTGCCCTCAATCTGTCCACTATTACATATGTGCTCCATCTTTGGAGGCTCTCAAAATTTATAGAGTTAGGACTGCAGATATATTGGGGTGCTGTGAAGTGGCCTCTGCAGCTTACGCATATATTTGCAAATGTGTGTAATCTAAACTGCTTGTTTTAACATGAACTCTTAGACAGGGTAATTCATTTTATTGCAGGCTTTTTTTGATCGTTGTTTTTCGACATGTGTTGCCTTTCCATATGCTCTTTGCCGCATAGGCCAATTACAGACTGGGGTGGTTGCCATTTGTTTGTACTGTTGGTGAATTGGTGGGGGGACGCACTGTATACCTTCGCTGCCATTGTGCTGTTGTTGGTTGTCCAGTGCTTTCCTATACCTTTTAGGATGGGTAGCTCCCTCCAGGCATACCCACCCTCAATCTGTCCAATATTATATGTGTGCTCCAACTTTAGAGGCTCTCAAAATGTATAGAGTTAGGACTGCAGATATACTGGGGTTCCATGAAGTGGCCTCTACAACGTATGCATATATTTGCAAATGTGTGCAAACTAAACACCGTGTTTTAATGTGAACTGTTAGGGTAATTCAATTTGTTGCAGGCTGGCTGGTAAGTGAGCTGGGAATTTTTGTTTGTTGTTTTTTTTACATGCACTGCCCTTCCATGTGCTCCTTATGCATAGGCCAGTTAAAGACTGGGATGGTTGCCATTTGTTTGTGCTGTCCTCATTGCCTAAGAGCGAATGAGGAGTGGGGACCAAGGTAGGGACATGGAACTGACTCATGATCCTAACATTAATAAATACCAACAGCAAAATTGGCAGTTTAAAATGGTCATCCCCATTATTATTGCTTTAAAAATCCATATAACAAATCAATAAACTCACTTGATTTACCATTCTAAATTAACATTACCAAAAAACATAATAATAACCAAACAAAAGAATTAAGCAAACTTTACTTACTCAACTAAGTAGACTCGAGGTTCTAATAATATATTAAAATCCAAGCTAATCCATAAACAATAAGACAAGTCCTCTTAACCATGGTAAGAGACATGAAACACATAGTTTAATGCCATGATCCCATGATAGGAGAATTGCATTTGCTTCTGTTCCTGTTTCATTCTAAAACCATGGGCATTAATATGGAATTGGCCCTTTATGGCAGTAACAGTCTACACCAGCAATGGGCAAACTACGGCCCGCGGGCCGTATACGGCCCGGCGGACCTTTTAATCCGGCCCGCGGAGCCTGATACTGTCAGGATGGCTGTCAGGATGTGTGTAGGCGGGGCAGCATGACGAACGCGAGGGGAGCTAGGCTCCTCTCACAGTCCGCCCTGAAGACCGGTGTACCATGAAAATCTGTCTCCTATGAGGATCTGTCCCCCTCGACGTATCTGCGCATGTGCCGGAGATCGCCGATCGGCTGCTAATGCCTGAAACTGGCACATGCGCAGATACGTCAAGGGGGACAGATCCTCATAGGAGACAGATTTTCATGCTACACCGGAACGGCGCGGGAACACGGCGAGAGGAACGCGCGGAGCAAAGGTAAGTGAATTGACACAGGGGGGACTTGGGGACTTAATATGGGGGATGAATTAATATGGGGAATGAATTACTATAGGGGGGATGAATTACTATGGGGGATGAATTACTATATGGGGGATGAATTACTATGGGGGATGAATTACTATATGGGGGATGAATTACTATATGGGGGATGAATTACTATAGGGGGGATGAATTACTATAGGGGGGGTGAATAACTATATGGTGGATGAATTACTATATGGGGGATGAATTACTATGGGGGATGAATTACTATAGGGGGGATGAATTACTATAGGGGGGATGAATTACTATGGGGGATTAATTACTATGGGGGATGAATTACTATATGGGGGATGAATTACTATGGGGGATGAATTACTATATGGGGGGGATGAATTACTATATGGGGGATGAATTACTATGGGGGATGAATTACTATAGGGGGGGTGAATTACTATATGGGGGATGAATTACTATGGGGGATTAATTACTATATGGGGGATTAATTACTATATGGGGGATGAATTACTATGGGGGATGAATTACTATATGGGGGATGAATTACTATATGGGGGATGAATTACTATGGGGGATGAATTACTATATGGGGGATGAATTACTATGGGGGATGAATTACTATGGGGGATGAATTACTATATGGGGGATGAATTACTATGGGGGATTAATTACTATATGGGGGATGAATTACTATGGGGGATGAATTACTATATGGGGGATGAATTACTATATGGGGGATGAATTACTATGGGGGATGAATTACTATGGGGGATGAATTACTATGGGGGATGAATTACTATATGGGGGATTAATTACTATGCTTACTATGGGGGAATATTACTATACTTACTATGGATGACACATACACATCATTCATCTACTCTTGGTCCGGCCCCCGGGTCCAATATATGAACCCATTGCGGCCCTCAAGTCAAAAAGTTTGCCCACCCCTGGTCTACACTCTGCTGGGAAGGCTTTTCATAAGATTTTGGATTCACTTAAAGACTTGTGAGGTCAGGTTGGATGAGATCTGGTTAACGATCAGCCTTCCAATTGATCCAGTTCAGTATGGTTGAGGTCAGGGCTCTTTGCATGCCACTCGAGTTCCTTCACATTAAACTCATCCGACCATGTCTTTAAGAACTTTCCTAAAGGAACACAGTCATGGTGGAGCAGAATTGGACTGTCCCCAAACTGTTACCATGTTGGAAGAGCACAATTGGCTAACATGTCTTTATATGCTGTAGCATTATCAGAATCCTTCACTGGAAACTCCTACACTTTATCATTTAAAGGGATGACTATATGGGTAGATGTGATGATGAGGTGTTCAGCTTTTGTCCATATAGTGTATACATTTTAGTGGATAGTGGTAAGACATTTTACATGAAGTTACTTTGAAGTTAATTGTACGCCAATTTCAAGCAAAGTTTTCTCACTGAAAATCAGTACCTAATCTCACAAACATTCTTTAGGCTGAATGGACACTTCAGGAAATTCCTATAGGCACTCCAAAGTCTTGTGGAAAGCCTCAAACTCATATCATGATATGCTGTCCACAATATTTTGGTCCTGTACCGGGCTTTTTTTTCTCAGAGAATAGGTGCAGACTGACAACTCATGGGGCCCCCGGGCAATAGGGGATCATGGGGCCCCTGTGTCCTTGCCCACACTCAAAGCACACCCAAAAAAATCCTATAAAAAAGGTACCAGGGGCATTTCATGGGGCCCCCTACTGACCTCGGGCCCTCGGGCAGTGCCCGAGTGCTCGAATGGTCAGTCCGCTCCTGGTGCAGGTACTCCCTTCTTCCAAGTCACCACTCCCAGTACTGCCCCTTTTAGAGAATACAGAACCAAGTATAATTTTGTGGTGATAAGTCATTTGCATGGAATTTGTTAATGATAACAAGGAAAGCAGTAAAATAGATTCCCTGACAGACCCACCTCTAGCAACAATAGATCCCCAGCAACAATAGATCCCCCTGTAAAAAATACATTCCCAGTAGCTACCCTCGAAACAATAGACCCCCACCAGCAACAACAGATCTCCCAGCAGCCAGCATCAACAGACCCTCCAGAAGCCAGCAACAATAGACCCGTCCCTCAACAGTAGATCTCTCCCAGCAACAATAGATCCCCCAGCAGCAATAATTGACCTCTCTAGCAACAATAGACCCCCAGAGACAATTAAAATCCCTAGCAACAATAGACCCCCACTAGCAATAATTGCCCTCCCTAGCAACATTAGACCCCCCAGAGACAATTAAAATCCCTAGCAACAATAGACCCCCACCAGCAATAATTGCCCTCTCTAGCAACATTAGACCCCCCAGAGACAATTAAAATCCCTAGCAACAATAGACCTCCACCAGCAATAATTGCCCTCTCTAGCAACAATAGACACCCCAGAGACAATTAAAATCCCTAGCAACAATAGACCCCCTTCACCACCACCACAACCACCACCAACAATAGATTCCTGCAGCAGCCAGAAATAATAGACCCTTCAGCGCACCCCACCACATCTTGCCATGACATACATTCAGTGCTGCACTTGCCAGAAATGTGTTCTCCCACATCCCCCTGAAAAAAGCCCCAATCCTGTGGTATATGAATTGACTTGACCAGGGGCGGACTGACAACTCATGGGGCCCCCGGGCAATAGGGGATCATGGGGCCCCTGTGTCCTTGCCCAAACTCAAAAAAGCCTATGAAAAAGGTACCAGGGGCATCTCATGGGGCCCCCTACTGTCCCCGGGCCCTCGGGCAGTGCCTGAGTTTCCAAATGGTCAGTCCGCCCCTGGACTTGACCAACATCAAACGTGAATTTAATTGATGTTTAACATCTTTGTGTTATGTCATCCTATACATAAAATAGAGGTACGAATGTAAAAGCAGTCTAATTGGTAAAGACAATATGGTCATTTTTAGCAGTTAAATGATTAAAAAAGAATCCAGTTTTATTTCCGAATGAATTATTACAACAGAAAATGAAGACAGATTAAATCAAGACAAAGACACAGTACATTCGGTAACACTTTTATTATGATCTTCAGAAGATTGAAACAACAAGGTTGAAAAGAATGAAGGCTGGACATTTGAAGGTTATACCAGCCAAGGTGAGACGGACCATAGAAGTATTTTTATTCTTTTATTAAAATACCACATGGAACTCATGGTTTGAACAGACAACAGAAGATGCAAGAATATTGCATCCAGGGGCGGACTGACCATTTGGAAACTTGGGCACTGACCGAGGGTGCGGGGTCAGTAGGGGGCCCCATGAGATGCCCCTGGTACCTTTTTCATAGGCTTTTTTGAGTTTGGGCAAGGACACAGGGGCCCCATGATCCCCTATTGCCCGGGGGCACCATGAGTTGTCAGTCCGCCACTGATTGCATCACTATTCAACATCCATGAACCTAGGGAGCCCCCAGACATTTGTGAACACTGTCAATGGTGCTCGAATTTAGCTACAACTATGAGCTCTGGCAGTCTTCTCATAATCCAGTGAGGTATTTTTATCTGACAACAGAGAAGATGCTATTGATTGCTAAGGTGCCCATTTCGGAAGACTGGGACATTTTGACCTGTGGTGCAAACACTCTTCATATTCTGTTGTAATTGACTTTTGTGGTGCCCCAAGCAAAACACAAAGCACAGAGTTTAAAGCATGGGGGGTTAAACACCCCTCTTACATTTTATTGATCACATTTTTTTTCAAATGGCAACTGATTCCAACAAGAACAAAAAATCTTACAAATACATTGCATTGCAGTGGCTAAACGGGCAGCACAGTGGCTAAATGGTTTGCACTTCCACCTGGCAGTACAAGGGTCATTGGTTCATCCCAATCCCAACAATAGCACCACCTGCCTGGAGTCTGCATGTTCTTCCTGTACCTGCATGGGTTACCTCCTGGTACTCCGGTTTCCTCCCGCATCTCCAAAGACATTCTGTTACGTTAATTGGATCCTGTCTAAATTGTCCCTAGTATGTGTACGTATGAATGTGAGTTAGGGACTTTAGATTGTACACACTTTGAGGGTTAGGGACTGATGTGCGTGCACAATATATATATATATATATATATATATTCTAAAGCTTCTAAAGGGAGCAAAATCCTCTCTTGTATTAATAGAGGTATAGACTCCAGAGAGAGAGATATAATTTCCCCCGGTACAAATCATTATTATTAATACCTCATCTGGAATATGCAGTTCAGTTTTGGGCACCAATTCACAAAAAGAACATTGGGGAACTGGAGAAAGTACAGAGAAGGGCAGCTAAACTGATAAGAGGCATGGAGGAGATCAGCTATGAGGAAAGATTAGAGAAACTAAATGTATTCTCTCTTGAGAAGAAGAGATTAAGGGGGGGGGGATATGATCTCCATGTATAATACATAAGGGGGGATATGATCTCCATGTATAATACATAAGGGGGGATATGATCTCCATGTATAATACATAAGGGGGGATATGATCTCCATGTATAATACATAAGGGGGGTATGATCACCATGTATAATACATAAGAGGGGATATGATCTCCATGTATAATACATAAGGGGGATATGATCTCCATGTATAATACATAAGGGGGGATATGATCTCCATGTATAATACATAAGGGGGGATATGATCACCATGTATAATACATAAGGGGGGATATGATCTCCATGTATAATACATAAGGGGGGGGGGGATATGATCTCCATGTATAATACATAAGGGGGGGATATGATCTCCATGTATAATACATAAGGGGGGGGATATGATCTCCATGTATAATAGATAAGGGGGGATATGATCTCCATGTATGATACATAAGGGTGGATATGATCTCCATGTATAATACATAAGGGGGGATATGATCACCATGTATAATACATAAGGGGGATATGATCTCCATGTATAATACATAAGGGGGGATATGATCTCCATGTATAATACATAAGAGGGATATGATCTCCATGTATAATACATAAGGGGGGATATGATCTCCATGTATAATACATAAGGGGGGATATGATCTCCATGTATAATACATACGGGGGGATATGATCTCCATGTATAATACATAAGGGGGGATATGATCTCCATGTATAATACATAAGGGGGGATATGATCTCCATGTATAATACATAAGGGGGGATATGATCTCCATGTATAATACATAAGGGGGGATATGATCACCATGTATAATACATAAGGGGGGATATGATCACCATGTATAATACATAAGGGGGGATATGATCACCATGTATAATACATAAGGGGGGATATGATCTCCATGTATAATACATAAGGGGGGATATGATCTCCATGTATAATACATAAGGGGGGATATGATCTCCATGTATAATACATAAGGGGGGATATGATCTCAATGTATAATACATAAGGGGGGATATGATCTTCATGTATAATACATAAGGGGGATATGATCTCCATGTATAATACATAAGGGGGGGATATGATCTCCATGTATAATAGATAAGGGGGGATATGATCTCCATGTATAATACATAAGGGTGGATATGATCTCCATGTATGATACATAAGGGGGGATATGATCTCCATGTATAATACATAAGGGGGGATATGATCTCCATGTATAATACATAAGGGGGATATGATCTCCATGTATAATACATAAGGGGGATATGATCTCCATGTATGATACATAAGGGGGATATGATC
Source organism: Staurois parvus (assembly GCF_062004578.1). Classification (NCBI taxonomy): domain Eukaryota; kingdom Metazoa; phylum Chordata; class Amphibia; order Anura; family Ranidae; genus Staurois; species Staurois parvus. The sequence continues at coordinate 8,037,941 of NW_028317891.1, forward strand.
TCCATGTATAATACATAAGGGGGGATATGATCTCCATGTATAATACATAAGGGGGATATGATCACCATGTATAATACATAAGGGGGAATATGATCTCCATGTATAATACATAAGGGGGGATATGATCACCATGTATAATACATAAGGGGGGATATGATCTCCATGTATAATAGATAAGGGGGGATATGATCTCCATGTATGATACATAAGGGGGGATATGATCTCCATGTATAATACATAAGGGGGGATATGATCTCCATGTATAATACATAAGGGGGGATATGATCTCCATGTATAAATACATCAGTGGTTCATATAGTGAACTCTGTGTAGTTATTCACCATGAGGACATCACAGAGGACAAGGGGGCGCTCTTTATATCTGGAGGAAAAGAAATTTAATCTCCAAACACGAAAAGGTTTCTTCACAGTGAGAGCTGTGAAAATGATGAATAGAGTCCCTCAAGAGTTGGTTCTGGACAGCTCAGTGGATTGCTTCAAAAAAGTCCTGGATACTTTCTTAGATACACAGAATATAACTGGATACTAACATTTATAGGTAAAGTTGATCCAGGGAATATCCGATTGCCTCTCGGGGGATCAGGAAGGATTTTTTTTCCCAGCAGGAGCAAATTGGATCATGTTTTGCTGGGGTTTTTTTTGCCTTCCTCTGGATCAACTGTGGGTATAGGATTATAACTTTTTTTTTCTATGGTTGAACTGGATGGACCTTTTTCAGACAGACTAACTATGTAACCTGAAGGGGACCTTTGATATGATGGGGAGGTTTTGATGTGATGGGGGCACTGATCTGAAGGGGTCCCATTCATAGGTTAACACTGATGTGGTAGAGAGCTCTAATGTACAGGGGAACTCCTAGTGTATAGGTGGGCTTGGATGTGAAGAGGGCCTCATTTGTAAAGGGGTGAATATGACTTGAAGGGGGCTTCTGGTGTGATGGGAGGCCTCTGATATAAAGGGTGGACTATGTAGTAAAGTGGGAGGGCTCTGATGTGATGGGGGGGATCTTTAATGTAAAAGGGGCCTTCTGATGTGATAGGAGGACCTCTAATGTGAAGAGGAGCCTCTGATTTGAAGTTCATTTGATCAAGGCATTTGTTTTAGACTGGGGTGCCTCCAGATTTGCCACCAGGGTGCCACTTATGAAAAAGGTTGAGAAACACGGCATTGGATGATGCCTGAACAAGGATGGTTCTGTCCTTCTGGAAAGAAATGCATTGTTATGGGGAGTACTGTGATTAAGCAATAAATACCAGCAAAGTACATTATTAAGTACATGGTATATGCAGTTATCATAAGAACATTTTTTTGATGCTAGACCCACTTCAACTATAAACCCAACATGGCCGGTAATTCTTCAATGCACATTTTGGATGGTGACAGCACGATCTTAATGCAGCAACAGTACATGGCCAAACCCTGGTTTGAAAACTAAAGTCCTAAAGTCAATAGGCAGCGTGACATTAATTCAGTGCATCAAATAAAGGTTGGAAAATTTCACAGACTTAGCACTGGGGAATTTGCCATCGCCGGCACTTTTAACACCTCTAGTTGAAGATCAAACCGTATATCATTTGAAACCATTATTGCATACTGCAAAGTGGAAGCTTATAATTAGACCTCTAAAAAATGAAATATGAAAAAAAAAAAAAAAGAATAGCAAACTTCTTTGGAAAGATTAAAGACGGAAGAGAGACACAATACATGAAGGCAGACGGGGAAAAAAATGTTATGAAATGACAAAATGCACTTGAAGGAGTTGGAATTCCCAGAAGCAATCAGCGGCACTAAGTACATGAATTCTGTGAGTTTTATTAAGGAAGAGACACCTCTTTCATAGACTGCAGATTCTCAAGGTCTGTTTTAAAAGCTTGTCGCTTTATAGTCACTGCGCCAACTTCACATAACCCGGGAAAAAAAAAAAGGAAGAAAAATTCAGTAGGCGAGGCCAGATACCTATTAATCAAGGGAAGAGTGAATTTGTAACAAAGGATAAAAAGCCTAGTGGAAAGTCCTATTATACAAAACTATGCTTGAATTTATAGGGCTTTCTAAACAGCGTGAGACAATGCTAAATAGTTTTTTTATTTTTTTATTCTTCAGTTATATGAGTCAGCATACAAGGAAAAAACATGAATTCACGCACACGCAATTCAAATGAGCCAGTCAATCCAAAATAATGTTTTATATTGTCTTCTAATCTAGGGTGAAAGGATCAGGGTTGCAAATTAGATCCCTTTATCTATCTTTTTTTAGGGTTTGAGTAAAAGCATTGCTGAAGTTGATTGCTGTGTCAATGAAACGCGTAGAGTTGCAGCTCTTCACTTCTCCAACCATCATTATTTAAAATTTGGCATTAACACTACAAAATGTATTTGTGATATATACATTAATTGTGAATATACTGTATATAATGGCAATAATTACGATATGGTCTTAGGAGACGTGATGTATCATTTTTTTTATATTTGGATATACCTTTTGGAACTTTAATCGCTAATGCGCTCTCTCCATTCTTTTATGTTTTGCTTTGCATCTTTTAAATTGAAATGCACTGCGCCTGAGCACCACAAGGCAAAAATGCTATTTAACCTCCCTGGCGGTATTCCCGAGTGTAGCTCGGGGTAAAGTTTCAGCACCAAAAGCAATAACCCGGAGCTACGCTCGGGGATACACTGCAGCGTTGCTCCGGGATCTCTTCTGCACTTACCTTGTCCTGCGCTCCCGCGATGTCCCTCCTGCAGTGTCCCCGGCAATGTCCTCCTGCCGATGCCGGCATCTGTCTTCCGGGTTCCGTTCCCTGCGAGGTCGGGGCGTACGGGGGATGGAACGGCAGGAAATTTTAAAATGTCAAAAAGTGACATTCACTAAATACACTAAAATCACATAGTATAACATTCCTGTATCAAACCATTTCACATACATTTTGTCCCGAATGCTTTTTCCGGCGCCCTGCCTGCATTTTTACTGTTCTTTCAGCCTGGAAACTGAGAAACGTCCATGGCGTCCAAAAAGCGTCCCTTTAGGTCAAAAGCGGGTTTAGACCGGCTAGAGAACAGCGATAGTAAATCAGAACCACTTGCAGAATTGAGTGATAATGATTCGTGGGGGAAATTCCTCATCAGACACTGAAAACGATTCTGCGACTTTGCTCAGCGATGTGCGAACTTGGCGCTATATTTCAAATTTCAGTGTTTTTGGTTTGATTATATTATTGAATTAAATTTATTATTATTATATTATAATTTTTTAGGATTACTTATTAAATTATAATTTATAATTTCGTGTTTCAAATTTTAACATACCCGGGATGTTTACTAGACTCTTGTTCGGACAGATTTCAGTGAGTTATTCCTAAAAATTACAGGCCTACGATAAAAAAAACAACATATTTCCATGCAAAAAAAGTACCACTTTGAGCACAGAAATATGGACATAATCAGACCGCTAGGGAGGTTAATACATTTTTAATATTCAAAGCAAACTCACCTATCCATCCATGTCTCTGCTTTATTTTGCTGATAAATCATTTTGACAAACACCCCCTGGCATTTCTGGCAGTGGCCATCTTGAGTAAGGGCAGATGATTCATGTAGCATTTACTTTCTGGAATCCATCTGCCCTTAGCTCAGGCACAGACTGAGCAGAGAGCCCTCCCTCCCTTCCTGAAGACTGGTGGGATGTATGACATAATTTGCCTAGGCACAGAAACCAGGAAGTAACTGAAGAATTGTAAAAAAACAAACAAACAAACAACACGTAAATAAGATATACTTTCCTATCTATTTACTAATTCCAGCAGCATAAGGATTAAAATTAGTCCATGTTGATTGAAAGAGTGAAGTTTTGCTTTAAGGTCACTTTGAGGTAAATTAGGGAAGCATAAAAACCTCTGTAGTGTACAGGGGCGGACTGACCATTTGGAAACTCGGGCACTGCCCAAGGGCCCGGGGTCAGTAGGGGGCCCCATAAGATGCCCCTGGTACCTTTTTCATAGGTTTTTTTGAGTTTGGGCAAGGACACAGGGGCCCCATAATCCCCTATTGCCCGGGGGCCCCATGAGTTGTCAGTCCGCCCCTGGTAGTGTATTAATGTTTGCTTTACTAAACGGAGATGCTTTGCTCACACAGAGCAAGCACAATCCTTCCTAGAAAATGAGCATGGAACAATTTATGCAATAGGTATACACAAAACAGTTGCTTAACTTGAGTTTTCCTGGTGATGGAGTCTTGTATTCAGGATCTCTTTCCAGACTGCTTCTTGGAGTCTTACCAAACTATTTTTGCTTTCTTTGTCCTGAGCACATGGTTGCATTCTAATCATTTTCCCCTTCCTCTACTTCCTGTAGCATCATTTCCTGTCTTGAGCTCATGAACCAGTCCAACAAGTTCATTGATGTATGAATAAGGAAAGCCTAGCTTCTACTTATATTTAGGCTACATAAATCACTAAATTAGCCATAGCAACACACTGTACCACCAACACATCTAACTTCTCCAAGTGAGGTCATACCTATAACCAACTGACCAATAGTAGACTGTGATTAGTCCTAAATGTATGGACTTGAAATGAAACACATATGGTGACCATGTATGATTGAACTGATACTTGGGTTGGGTCTTCTTAACGGTGTGGTTATAAATATCTAACTGTTGCTGTATTTCTTTTTATTTAAAAATCTGAGTGCAATTGTTTCAGTGGTCATATCATAAATGTCCTACAATTTCATTCTTTTTTGGTATATCCAACTGCTGAAGCTTATGTGATACCCTCCTATACAGAAACTTCCATTCAGGTTTTACTTCCTTTAGAAATTGCTTTGTTTTCTCCCATGTAGGAATCCTTCCTGGTTCATCTTGATCATCTTTAAAAAATGTAATTTTGCCTTTTTGATTCTACTCTTTTCTTCTCATTCCCCAGATTCCCCAGGTTCTTGCAACACAGAAAATGCAACACATATGGTGAGCAAGTATGATTGAACTGGTTCTTGGGTTTGGTCTTGGGAGTACCTCCCAAAGTGGAGGCTCCAATTTCTGCTGCCACAATTGTCACCTTTTGGGGGGGAGCTGGTACCTGGTTTTGACAGTTTGGCCCCCACAGCCCTCTGGGACACTCCCAAGGACCCAGAGGGCTGTGGCCCATTCACAAAGCACAGCGTGCTTTGTGCATGTGCAGCAGGAAACCAGTGGTGCCACAGGTTTCACTGCCAGTTTCCCTCAAGATGGGAGTGCCAACACCCGACAGCCATTTGAAGAATCGGCTCAGGGTGAGGACACCATTGGATGCATGGACAGGTAAGTGCCCTAATATTAAAAGTCAGCAGCTAAAGTATTTTTTTTTGGGTGGTGGCGGTGATAATTTTTTAACTGTTGACATATTTTATTGTTTTTAACATGTGATTTTTTTAAATTGTAATCATATGATTGTCTGGTTATACTGTATGTATTACTAAAGACATTCTTTCTAATTAAAACTGTGTGTAATCTGTTAAAGGTCACACCTTAAAAATCGCATAATATGGTCTGTTTTTGGTACATTCAACTGCCCCAGCCTGTGTGATAGCCTTCTATGCAGAAACTTCAATTCAGGCTTTGATAGTTGTCCTTCCTTAAGAAATTGCTTTGTTTCCTCCGGAGAAGGAATCCTTCCTGGTTCATCTTGGTCATCTTTTGGAATTGTCATGTTTGCCTTTTTGCTTGTACTTTTTTCTTCTTCTCCTTCCTTGGATACCTCAGGTTCCTCCATATCTGACTCCTGATTCTCAGCCTGTCTTCTAGAATGAACCTTCTCCTCAAGGACATTTTCCTGTTTCTCCTGTTCTTCCACCTCCAGTGTATTTTCTGTTTGCCATTTGCCTTTCATCTTGGGATACATTTAATTTTTTTGTCCTTGATGCATTCTTTGCAAAAAGGACCTTACTTGCTACAGTCAAACCACACTTCCTGGCATTCCTAACTTTGTATGTCCATACTCATGCCAACAAAGAAAATGTCCCCATTGACCTTCACCAAGTTTAATCTAACTGAAGGGTGTGAGCCTTCCTCAAAATTTACAACAAACTGATGCTTACCAGCCCATATAGCAATTCAATCTGAATTTGTCCACTTATCTCCCATTTCAGCAAAACCCTTTTAAAAAAGACATTACCCTTCACTGGCACATAGGACGAGTACATTTTTACTACCTCAACAATTTACTCCTTTAAAGCCCTTGTCCTTGCAAGACGTTTTGCAATTTCTCCTCTCACAAGGAACACCAAATCCTTCTCACTTCCTTACTCTTTAGTCAGCAAAAAACTCACAGTGATTTTAATTCATACCTACTCCAGTACATTAAACCACTTAAACAGGAAAATTAGCTCCTCCATGGAGGACTCCATGGCTCCTTCATAGACAACTCTATGTTTGCCTAACCTGCCTCTAGGTAAACTAGAGAGGTGATCACTTCTCCTGGGAGAGTTAAGTAGCCTCTACCCCAAAAGCAGTATGTACTTGAAATACACTGCAAAACAAAGATAGACTGGTCCTTTCTACCCTCTAACCTCTGACTCAATCAATCTACACTATATTGCCAAAAGTATTGGGATGCCTGCCTTTACACGCACATGAATTTTAATGGTATCCAAGTCAATATAGGGTTCAATATTGAGTTGGCCCACCCTTTGCAGCTATAACAGCTTCAACTCTTTTGGGAAGGCTGTCCACAAGGTTTATTAATGTGTTTATGGGAATGTTTGACCATTCTTCCAGAAGCGCATTTGTGAGGTCAGGCACTGCTGTTGGATGAGAAGGTCTGGCTTGCAGTCTCTGCTCTAATTCATCCCAAAGGTGTTCTATGGGGTTGAGGTCAGGACTCTGTGCAGGCAAGTCAAGTTCCTCCACCCCAAACTGGCTCCTCCATGTCTTTATGGACCTTGCTTTGTGCACTGGTGCGCAGTCATGTTGGAACAGGAAGGGACCATCCCCAGCATGTTCCCACAAAGTTGGGAGCATGAAATTGTCCAAAATGTCTTGGTATGCTGACGCCTTAAGAACTCCCTTCACTGGAACTAGGGGGCCAAGCCCAACCCCTGAAAAACAACCCCACACCATAATCCCCTCTCCACCAAACTTTACACTTGGCATAATGCAGTCAGACAAGTACCGTTCTCCTGGCAACTGCCAAACCCAGACACGTCCATTGGATTGCCAGACAGAGAAGCTTGATTCATCACTCCATAGTGCTCTAGAGTCCAGTGGTGGCATGCGTTACACCACTGCATCCAACACTTTGCATTGCACTTGGTGATGTAAGGCTTGGATGCAGCTGCTCAGCCATGGAAACCCATTCTGTTGTTGTGCTAATCTGAAGGCCACATGAAGTTTGTAGGTCTTTAGCTATTGACTCTGCAGACAGTTGGCGACTTCTGCGCACTGTGCGCTTCATTATGTGCTGACCCAGCTCTGTCATTTTACGTGGCCTACCACTTGGTGGCTGAGTTGCTGTTGTTCCCAGTTGCTTCCACTTTGTTATAATCCCACTAACAGTTGAGCGTGGAATATTTAGTAGCCAGGAAATGTCACGGATGGACTTATTGCACAGGTGACAACCTATCACGCTACTATGCTTGGATTCACTGAGCTCCTGAGAGCGACCCATTCTTTCACAAATGTCTGTAGAAGCAGTCTGCATAACTAGGGGCTTGATTTTATACACCTGTGGCCATGAAGGTGATTGGAACACCTGAATCCAATGATTTGGAGGGGTGTCTTAATACTTTTGGCAATATAGTGTAAGTCAAAATCAGAGAAGCAACCTAGTTGCACCTGCTTCAGGTTTCTAGGTTTTTTGTTTGTTTTTTCCACATCCTCAGTACAGTGTATGGAAACCTTGGCTTCTATGGAGTAGGACTTGGTTAATCATAAGAGTTTTAGTGAGAACTTCTTCACAAAGGGACTACAGGAATCAAAATACGTATTTTTGTTTATATCCAAGTAAGAAGTCCCATTGCACCAAAGACTCTTGGGGTCTAGGGGTATATGGGATGCCCAATGGAACTGAAACAACTTGGAAGACAACTTCTTAAGCACAAAAAAAAAGGAAAAAAATCAGCACATAGTCTTTGCAAGAAGCACTTGGTCCCCTAAACGAACCTCCTCAGACCCCAGATGAAAATCTCCTCATCCACCGAGCCTTCTTGAGAGTATCCCAAGGGATTCCGAGACACACAAGTGCTGTAGTCCCAGGGAGAACTAGCTGGGTATTGCACCTGACCACCCTCTCCCTTCTTTGACCCAGGGGGTGTAGAAGTACTCACACTGGCCTGTCCATGTAGCTTTATACCAGAACTATGTATACTGGAAAGGAGACTTTAATTATATCTTCAGTGGGTAAAGCAAACAATAGTAACCATTTTTAAAAATATTTGTACATTTGTATTTGTATACATTAAAAATATATAAAAAACACAGTCTTTAAATGCATTTCAAAGAAGTGTCAATAAGTTATGTGATCTCTGGTGACTTAGATTGTAGAGTCCCTGGAAACCTTTATTTTCGAAAGCGCTGCGTAAATTGACAGCGCTATATAAGTACCTGAAATAAATAAAATAAATAATTTTCAGATCAATGCGTTTCTTGGGAAACCCGCTTCCTCAGGACCTCGAATCCCTAGCAATAAGTAAGTCACTATATTAATATCGAATAAACGCACATTAAACATTGTACATGTATATACAAATTCTTCTATGCCCTAATGCCAATAAGTAGCTGTAACTAATATTCAAAGATACAGATCCTTAAACATCCTACCCCCTGTTTGAAGAAAGAAAAAAACAACGATTTATATTATATTAATTATATTGTTTTGTGGAAGTTGTATTTAAAAATCTCAAATATAATAACATAATGTATGCAAAGATATGCAAATATATTTCCAGCTTGGAGCATATCAGGAAGTGGACTAGAAGTGATGTTGAGGCTATCCTGTGTCACTTCCGGTAATGGATCCATGCTGGACACAGCATTTCTGGTCCTCATTACCATGTGGTGGAGACAGGGGGAGGAGGAGTAGGCAGTACCTCCTTGATTCCCATACCTGTAACATTAGGGTAGGGGAGGAGAAGCCTTCCTTGTCCCTTGTTGGTCATAATTACACCATACCTTATATTACTTCTCTATAATATGAGAGTTTTTTATTTCTTGGAAGCCTTTAGCCATGTTTGTATGGTGTTGGAGATCTATTTGGCGTACGATTCACAGCCTGGACTTTTCCTGGCACTTGCATTTTTTAAATACTCATGTTGTGGGCTGATCTACCTGTTATCTGGACTGAGATTTATTTTTTTCTGTGGTTATTTCAAATCTTATACATTCTGTACTTGTTTGGTATGATTAGCTCTAGGGCTGCTGTTAGAAATCATGGGGCCCCAAACAACCAACCTGACAGGACCCCCTTCAAAAAAAATAAAAACACAGTGTACTATTCTTCAGATATGAATGAACACAGTGAGGGATCAGTACCGATCACTCATTGTGTTCATCATTTAGGAAAGGAAGAGGCTGATAATGTAACACATTTATCAGACCCCTCCCCAACTCTCTATCCTGAAGGATCTTATTGGGGGTGGACTGACAACTCATGGAGCCCCCGGGCAATAGGGGATCATGGGACCCCTTTGTCCTTGCCCACACTCAAAAAAGCCTATAAAAAGATACCAGGGGCATTTCATGGGGACCCCTACTGACCCTGGGCCCTCAGGAAGTGCCCATGTGCTCGAATGGTCAGTCTACCCCTGGATCTTATTGGATCTTGCAGCTGCTGGTATGGAGGAGAGGAGGGAAGCACTGTGGGGTCCAAGCCAGCAGGGAGGCCCAGACCAGCAGGGAAGCCAGGCAGCTGGGTGAATCAGATGTGCACAGGGAGGGTGATGAGTGCAGTGGGTGAGGGGGCAATTGCTGGAACTGATCCCATGTATGGTTCTCTCTGCAGCAGCTGAAAGGCAGTGGGAGGGAGAGAAGAAACCAGCTTTCAGCTGCTGCAGAGAGAGCCATACAGGGGATCGGTTTCAGTAATTGCCCCCCTCCCCTTATGCCGATAACTCCCCCTGTGTCCACATCTGATTCACTCAGCTGCCTAGGTCCCCTGCTGGCCAAGACCCCATGCAGAAGGACTGGTGGTACCCCCTTATCCACGGCTCTGATTAGCTCACTACATTTTGTATACTTATTATGGTTACTATGATAAATATTTCATAGTGTGTCTGCAGCTTTTCGATTATCTTAATTTTTTTTTTCCCTAAGCACGGTTCTTTTTTCTTTTTTCACATTGCCTTCGGAATACAGAACATTTCCCCAATGCCTCATCTCCAAAACAGGTGTGAGAGGAGTTCACAGAGACTACGGGAAACAAGTGCAGCAGAGAACTCGGGAAGTTATTAACTCACATGATAATTGGCAGGATCAACAGGTTTTATTTTTTTGCACTTATGAAATAGATAGAACCAGGGGCGGAATGACAACTCATGGGGCCCCCGGACAATAGGGGATCGTTGAGCCCCTGTGTTCTTGCCCAAACTCAAAAAAGCCTATGAAAAAGGTACCAGGGGCATCTCATGGGATCCCCTACTGACCCCGGGCCCTCAGGCACAGGGGGCAGGAATGGGTAACACAAGCCAGTGTATAACCAAAAATGCCCGATCGGCAGGACTGAGAGGCTTTGTATCTTCATCCAGCAGATTATGAGGTTATATGGTGGAAAAAAGATGCAATCAATAAGGTATCATTTTTGATTATAGAGTATTCCTATCGGAAAAAAATCGATCATTTATTAAATCCATGAATGGCCACCACTTATCACCTCCATCCTTGGCCAAAGCATGCACCATGCAGATCTATACATTTACCTATACAGCCTTTATTTATGGACCCCCCCCAAACACACATCGTGCACAGTGGTCCCTACCAGGGGCGGACTGACAACTCATTGGGCCCCCGGGCAATAGGGGATCATGGGGCCCCTGTGCCTTGCCTAAACTCAAAAAAGCCTATGAAAAAGGTACCAGGGGCATCTCATGGGACCCCCTACTGACCCCGGGCCCTCGGGCAGTGCCCGAGTTTCCAAATGGTCAGTCCGCCCCTGGATAGAACACAATGCTTGCAAATGTATATTTAGCAGACCAAAATGGAGCAAAATAAAAGAAGTTCATTGTTAGCTTTAGATATACTTTAATTGTCCTTGGCTGCAGTCGACCAATATAAAATCAGTAAGACCACAGATACAGAACGGATCTGCTTATTAATATTACCATATTTTAATCAGACATAAACAAGGTACAAAGGTATCCAAGCTCCTTGGCAGGAAGAAGTAAAGGTAATGCTGAATTATGTTATCGAACTAGGAAAATAAAGAGTGGAAGGACGGAAAGGACTCCCACCACCTGTGACCCAGCAATAGAGAGGGAAAAAAAAAATTACCACCCAGTAGCAATAAACAGAACTTTCCATAACCAAGGTCAAGAAGTCATAAATGTGGACAGAAACCTAATCAAAAGACTTCTATGCCATTTCAGTTGATGTATTATTCGCACAACACGGCAAAATGTGTTCAATGGCTTCTGCAGCGTCTAAATATCCCATAACGAGCCAATCATCCTTGTCCATCGCACTGCTTAAGAAAGTTAATTAGATTTGCCTGGCACAGTCTGTATCCTATCAAACCATGGTGACTCCTTGATCACAATAATTTTGTTCATTAAACATTAAGTTATCACCGATGATTATTGGCTCTTAAAACTTCACCTGGCATGACGATTTTGAAATGGACCATTTGTCGGTGAGTTAAACTGTTTGATGGCAGCAGTGTCCCCCATATTTCTGCATACCTAATAGGGTCAGAAAGTTATTTGCCCTTGTTTCCTGATCATGCAAAATAAATTATTGTTGGATATTTCAGCATGCATTTTAAACGGCTTACTCTTCTAATGGAAAATGTTCAAATTTTCATGTGACATGATCTTAATTCTAAAACTTGACCCAGGTGGTGACGTAAGAGGCTCCTATTTCCAAACTTTCCTATTTATCTAGGTCATGGTTTAGCTGCTAGTTCTAAGCCGAGGAATGGGTAACACAAGCCAGTGTATAACCAAAAATGCCCGATCTGCAGGACTGAGTGGCTTTGTATCCTTATCCAGCAGATTATGAGGTTATATGGTGGAAAAAAGATGCAATCAATAAGGTATCAATTTTGATTATAGAGTATTCCTATCAGAAAAAAAAAATCGATCATTTATTAAATCCACAAATGGCCACCACTTATCACCTCCATCCTTGGCCAAAGCATGCACCATGCAGATCTATACATTTACCTATACAGCCTTTATTTATGGACCCCCCCAAACACACATCGTGCACAGTGGTCCCTACCAGGGGCGGACTGACAACTCATGTGACAAAAATGTGATCAATAAAATGTAAGAGGGGTGTTTAATCCCCCATGTTTTAAACTCTGTGCTTTGTGTTTTGCTTGGGGCACCACAAAAGTCCATTACAACATAATATGGAGAGTGTTTGCACCACAGGTCAAAATGTCCCAGTCTTCCGAAATGGGCACCTTAGCAATCAATAGCATCTTCTCTATTGTCAGATAAAAATACCTCACTGGATTATGAGAAGACTTCCAGAGCTCGTAGTTGTAGCTAAATTCGAGCACCACTGACAGTGTTCACAAATGTCTGGGGGCTCCCTAGGTTCATGGATGTTGAATAATGATGCAATCAGGGGCGGACTGACAATTCATGGGGCCCCCGGGCAATAGGGGATCATGGGGCCCCTGTGTCCTTGCCTAAACTCAAAAAAGTCTATGAAAAAGGTACCAGGGGCATCTCATGGGGCCCCCTACTGACCCCGGGCCCTTGGGCAGTGCCCGAGTTTCCAAATTTTCTGCCCCCCCAACCCTCCCCTGCAGAGCACACCTCCCAACTTTCCCTGTACAGAGCTCTCTCCCACCACACCCCCTTCCACTACAGTACAGAGCTTGTTCCAAATCCACTCTTTACTCCCATTGATTGTTTCTCCCCCCACTCCCTAAGTACAGAGCTCTCTTTTACCTCCTCAGTACAGAGCCCCCCCCCTCCCCAAGTTCAGAGCCCCCCCTTCTCACAGTACAGAGTTCCCCCCACAGTACATAAGAGCCCCCCATAATACAGAACCCTCCCACACACAATAGAGAGAACCAAACAGTAGAGAACCCCCCCCCATATAGAATAGAGCTCCCCACGGTACAAAGTTCCCCCCACAGTAGAGACCTCCCACCACAGTGCAGAGCTATCCCAACAGCCACCTGGGAGTGCCTGGGAGAAGTCCTCAGTGAGGGCTGCAGGAGGAGTAGCGAGGCTGGAGTGTCACTGATAAAACCAGAAGCTGGCTGAGGAATGCGCAGTGTCAGAAAGCTTTCTATCCCAGGTTCTGTGTTTTCCAATCTCCTATGTCAGGGGTCTCCAAACTATGGTCCTCCAGGTGTTAAGGAACTGCAAGTCCCATGTGGCCTTGCAAGATTCTGACAGCCACAGGCAAGACTCCCAGAGGCAGAGGTATGATGGGACTTGTAGTACTTCAACAGCTGGAGGGCCATAGTTTGGAGACCCCTGCTATGTGACTGTGGTCTTATTATGTGTTTTTTTTGTTTTTCAAATGTTTTACTTTTTGTTTGGTGGAAGGAGTGGGGCTTTGGTGAGACATCAGGGGTCTAAACAGACCCATGATTTCTGTTTTTTGAGAAATGGACTAAGGGTATCCTCATTCCCTTTCTCTGCAGCATCAGCTGCACAGCAGATGAACAAATAGAAGTCTCTGTCCAGTAAACACAGTTTACTGTACTTCAGTGATGAATGAACACAGGAGTGATTGGTTCCAATGTTTACCAGCACCACCCTGGCTCTCGAACTTGGCCACTCCACCGATCTCCTGCCCCAGTAGCAGCTTGAGCCTGTGGGAGGAAGAGGAGGGGAAGCCGGCCAGCAGTGATGAAAAGAAGGGCATCGGGAGTTCAGTGATGTGGTAGTTGATGGTGAGGATGGGTAATACAGCATTGGGTCAGAGCGCCATGAGAGGGGGAATATATTTGGACAGTTTGATTCTCCCAAAGTAGCTAAAGTCAGCAGGAGAGGGAGGAGGGATGCTAGCCAGCAGCACTTCAGGGAGTGGGCATCAGGGATTGGTGAGTGAGGGCCCAGTATGGGGTGGTGCAAAATCCCCCTATTGCTCCCCAGTGGCCCACAACGATGGCGTGAGGTGATAGGAGGAGAAGCCAGCAGCTGCAGAGGACCCACAGGGGATTGGTGCTGGGGGGGGTTGGGGGCACAAAAGAGCAGAGGGGAATAATTTTAGAGAGAGGTGGAGAAGCGGCAGATCCTCCATGTGTGCAATGTGTGAGGACACAGTAGGTCCCACCCACCACACATTGCACCCATGGATGATATCCCACTGGTAAGAACACTGTGGTGTGTAAGGCAGGGGTAGGAAACCTTAACCTCCCTGGCGGTATGATTATTTCAGATTTTTGGTGCTGAAAGCGGTACCATTATTTTTCATGGAAATATGTATTTTTTTATTGTAGACTGTAATTTTTAGGAATAACTCACTGAAATCTGTCCGAACAAGAGTCTAGTAAACATCCCGGGTATGATAAAATTTGAAACACAAAATCATAAATTATAATTTAATAAATAATCATAAAAAATAATAATATAATAATAATACATTTAATTCAATAATATAATCAAACCAAAAACACTGAAATGTGAAATAGAGCGCCAAGTTCGCACATCACTGAGCAAAGTCGCAGAATCATTTTCAGTGTCTGATGAGGAATTTCCCCCACGAATCATTATCACTCAATTCTGCAAGTGGTTCTGATTTACTATCGCTGATCTCTAGCCGGTCTAAAACCGCTTTTGACCTAAAGGGACGCTTTTTGGACGCCATGGACTTTTCTAAGTTTCCAGGCAGAAAGAACAGTCAAAATGCAGACAGGGGACAGGACAAAGCACTCGGGACAAAATGTATGTGAAATGGTTTGAAACAGCTATGTTTTACTATGTAAAATTTGTTTGGAAAAAATTAAATTTTTTTAAAATTTTCAAATTTCCCGCCGCCGGCGGCACCCGTACGTCCCGACGTCACAGGGACCGGAACACAGAAGCCGGATGCCGGCATCAGCCGGAGGAGATGGTGGGGGACGCTGCAGGGGACACATCGCGGGAGCGAAGGACAAGGTAAGCTCTGCAGGGACTCCCTATGCAACGCTGCAGTGTATTCCCGAGCGTAGCTCGGGGTTAACGCTTTTGGTACAGAAACTTTATCCCGAGCTACACTCAGGAATACCTCCAGGGAGGTTGAAGAGGTGGAGATTTACCAGAACAAGATGAGAGAAATCAAAGATCACCGGGCACAGATTTAACTTCCCTGGCGGTATGATTATTTCAGGTTTTTGGTGCTGAAAGCGGTACCATTATTTTGCATGGAAATGTGTAGTTTTTTTATTGTAGGCTGTAATTTTTAGGAATAACTCACTGAAATCTGTCCGAACAAGAGTCTAGTAAACATCCCGGGTATGATAAAACTTGAAACACGGAATCATAAATTATAATTTAATAAATAATCATAAAAAATAATCAATGTCTGATGAGGAATTTCCCCCAAGAATCATTCTCACTCAATTCTGCAAGTGGTTCTGATTTACTATCGCTGTTCTCTAGCCGGTCTAAAACCGCTTTTGATGTAAAGGGACGCTTTTTGGACGCCATGGACGTTTCTCAGTTTCCAGGCAGAAAGAACAGTAAAAATGCAGGCAGGGCGCCGGACAAAGCACTCGGGACAAAATGTATGTGAAATGCTTTGAAACAGCAATGTTTTGCTATGTAATATTCGTTTACAAAAAAATTACAGTTTTTAAAATTTTTAAATTTGCCGCTGGTTCCGGCCCCCGTACGTCGCGACGTCACAGGGACCGGAACACGGAAGACGGATGCCGGCATCGGCCGGAGGAGATGGCCGGGGACACTGCAGGGAAGACATCGCGGGAGCGAAGGACAAGGTAAGTGTTGCAGGGACCCCCTGAGCAACGCCGCATGGTATTCCCGAGTGTAGCTCGGGGTTACCGCTTTTGGTACTGAAACTTTACCCCGAACTACACTCGGGAATACCGCCAGGGGGGTTAAACCTCTAATTGCCATACTATGGTAAAAAGGAAAGTGCAACCCATCAGTGTGAAAGCAGCCTGCACTATTCTACCCAGTATATTGCTTCACACTGACCTGAAGATCTCTTCTTTCCTGCTGCTGGCACTACTCTGGAGGTCGCTAGCTGGGATAAGAGGTGGAGTGCAGTTGGTATCGCTCTGCGTGGGAGAGGAGCCGGCCCTACAGAGGAGGCATCGGCTTATACAGCTCTTGCTCCCTACTACAGCTCCAACTTTACAAGCAGTTTCTCTGCATAGCATTCTGTTTGATGCTCTTGGATGGAGGGTCAGCAAGCCCCGATCATGATCTACCAGTCACCTGGCCGAGATCTATTCATAGATCACAATCTACTGGTTGCTGATCTCTGGTGTAAGGAAAAAGTGTATATCATAAATTTTTGCACTTATTTATTTTAGTTACTTGGTAGGACTGCTAAGAAAAAAAGAATTGTTCTGCCACTAACTTGAGCTTTGTGGGAATGTTTCAAAGTACCAAAGCCAGCAAGAGCAATCTCTCTCCACTGACCTCCTCTGGCTGGCTAATTTCCCATTAGGCAACAGAATGGATACTGTCCTCCAGTCTACTTCCAACACAGATAGTAAGTCACCCATGTCTTCTCTCTGTATCTGCGGACGGCTTGCCATCACTGCCTCCCCTTTCAAATTCCTGATCACCTCTGCTCCCTCAACTCCCCCATAGTCAATATCAAGCATCTTCTTTTGAAGTCCTTTCCTTACCTCCAGTCTAGGTTATCATTTATGGTGCAATAAAATGATCAGTGTCCACATATCCACATCAACCTAAAACATTATTACTAAATTTGATTCTGCAGAGTTGTAATAGTTCCTCCTAAAGTGCAAGAACAGTCTTACAGCATGCTTCAAGCTTCAAGAGCATGTTATTCCAAGCCTCATCCAAGCATCTTTTTCTGAGGCCCCAACTCCACCGAGGATGCACACCTGATGATCTCAAGGGAGAACAAGGTCAGTGGTGCCATATTTCCCTGGACATCAGAAACCCAGAGCCTGGCTGCGTAGCATTCTCTGTCCTCCAACTACTCTCAAGACAAATACAGAACACCTTCTACAGTACGTATAAAGGTGTTCTTTAGACCAGAAGAGGAGAGTTGGACAGGGCTAAAAGCACTGCTTGGTATTATGGTGCCAAAGAGGCAGAGTAACAGGTACTTTATTGCACTTGTAGTGTATTTAACTTCCTCGGCGGTATGATTATTTCAGATTTTTGGTGCTGAAAGCAGTACCATTATTTTGCATGGAAATATGTCGTTTTTTTATTGTAGGCTGTAATTTTTAGGAATAATTCACTGAAATCTGTCCGAACAAGAGTCTAGTAAACATTCCGGGTATGATAAAATTTGAAACACGAAATCATAAATTATAATTTAATAAACAATCATAAAAAAATAATATTATAATAATAACACATTTAATTCAATAATATAATCAAACCACAAACAATGAAATTTGAAATAGAGCGCCAAGTTCGCACATCGCGGAGCAAAGTCGCAAAATCGTTTTCAGTGTCTGATGAGGAATTTCCCCCATGAATCATTATCACTCAATTCTGCAAGTGGTTCTGATTTACTATCGCTGTTCTCTAGCCGGTCTAAAACCGCTTTTAACCTAAAGGGACACTTTTTGGACGCCATGGACGTTTCTCAGTTTCCAGGCAGAAAGAACAGACAAAATGTAGGCAGGGCGCCGGACAAAGCACTCGGGACAAAATGTATGTGAAATGGGTTGAAACAGCAATGTTTTACTATGTAAAATTTGTTTGGAAAAAAATTACATTTTTAAAAATTTTCAAATTTCCTGCCGCCGGCGGCGGCGCCCGTACGTCCCGATGTCACAGGGACCGGAACACAGAAGCCGGATGCTGGCATTGGCCGGAGGAGATGGCCGGGGACACTGCAGGGGACACATCGCGGGAGCGAAGGACAAGGTAAGCTCTGCAGGGAATCCCTGAGCAGCGCCGCATGGTAAGCCCGAGTGTAGCTCGGAGTCACCGCTTTTGGTACTGAAACTTTACCCCGAGCTACACTCGGGAATACCGCCAGGGAGGTTAAGGGATACAATATGGGAAAATGTGCATGTATTGCAAAGATGTAATGACTTTTTTTTCTTTTTTTCCCAAGCATACACTTTGGAGTCTTTTTATAAAGTAGTGAATGTGATTAATGTACAGCGCTGAGCAAACCTTTTAACGTTATATAAATACTGTATAATAATTTCTACCAAACATTTTCTGGTAGTGAATCATTCACTATCATAGTTACATAGTTAGTCTGGCTGAAAAAAAGACAAAAGTCCATCCAGTTCAACCATTAAAAAAAAATAAAAAAAGTTATAATCCTACACCCACAGTTGATCCAGAGGAAGGCAAAAAACCCAGCAAAGCATCATCCAATTTGCTCCTGCAGGGAAAAACAAATTCTCCCTGATCCCCTGAGAGATGAACAGATATTCCCTGGATCAACTTTACCTATAAATGTTATATCCAGTTATATTCTGTGTATCTAAGAAACAATCCAGGCCTATTTTAAAGCAATCCACTGAGCTGGCCAGAAGCAACTCTTAAGGGAGTCTATTCCACATTGTCACAGCTCTTACTGTGAAGAAACCTTTCCATATTTGGAGATTACATTTCTTTTCCTCCAGAGGTAAAGAGTGCCCTCTTATAGTTACATAGTTAAATCATTTTTTGTTTGTTTTTGTGTTGCTCTGTCGCTTAAAGCCTAGTGCACAGTAAAAAAATTGGACAACTCAGCATTCGTTTTTTGTTGCATGCATCTCATATAAAAAATGAAGAGGTTACTAAAGTTATGAAAATTCTCATACGACAGAATACAACTTTGGAAGTGATGTAAGCTATTGTATTGTATTGTGATGTATGTTTTCGTTTCTGAGCATGCGCGGTCTTGGTCTCTTGAATACTGTACTGATTGAACGAAAATTGTTTGCACTGTTATCATACGAGAATTATTTTCGTGCTTGTTCCTTCGAACTGTTGTGATTGGCTGTTGAAAGCTGTGTACTAACAATCAGATTATTGTACGATCCCTCCGAAAACAATTTCTGTCATCTGATTCTCAGTGTTCAGGGCATTAGGTTTGGTTCATGCTGCCGCAACTTGGGATCTGACTATTGAGACCCCAAGTCGCATGACATGGGTAATCCCATGTTAGTCAATGAGAGCCGTCTTAATTAGCACTACTGAAGTCGCTCCGACTTCAGAAAAGGTTCCTGTACTACTTCAAGTCGACTTCTATCTGACTTGGGCCCATAGACTTTAATGGAAGTTGCCTCTACTGTACGTCGGAACCTAATCTACGTTGATGTGATTTGGATCCGACATTACAGGAAGATTACCGAGGCAAATTTGCATGGTATGGTATTCAAAATCGCATCAAGTCGCAGCAAAAGTTAATTTCAAGTCGCATCAAGTCGCCAGCAAATCTCCAGGAAGTCACCTGGCAAAGTCACACTAAGTTGTGTGACTTTCAGGTCGCATTAGTGTGAACTGAGCCTTAAGGAGGTTCTTCACTCTAGGAAAAAAAAAGTAAATGTCAGCAGCTACAAATCCTGGAGCTGTTAACTTTAAACAACAGGACACCTACCTGTCCAGAGATCCAGTGCCATCCTCACCCTTGGTAGTTCTTCACTAGTCTTCAGGTTCCCAGTGCCAGCATCTGAACTGTGGGCAGCCGGCTGTGCTGCTTGGGGCTCCACAGCCAGCTGCTCACTGCGCTGCACTGAATGGTTTTGCAGTCATCTGGGACCTGTGACCGGTCGCAGAAGACTGTGTATGGGGGGGGGTGACTTCTGCTCGGATTACCTAGGCAATCTGAGAAGAAATGGGAGTAGGTATCTGTCAAAACTGAGTACCCACCCCCCCAAAAAAAAAATGAACATGTTTAGTTTATTTGATATATTATTAATTTTTGTTTTGCCTTCTTAGTTTTTATACTTCACAGCTGAGCAATGTATGCACTTTTTTGGCTCTAATATTAACACATCAAGGTTTTTGTACTTTTAGATATATATATTATTTATTTCAGGTACTTATATAGCACCGTCAATTTGCACAGCACTTTACATATATATTGTACATTCACATCAGTCCCTAACCCTCAAGGGGTGTACAATCTAAGGTCCCTAACCCTCAAGGGGCGTACAATCTAAGGTCCCTAACCCTCAAGGGGCGTACAATCTAAGGTCCCTAACCCTCAAGGGGTGTACAATCTAAGGTCCCTAACCCTCAAGGGGTGTACAATCTAAGGTCCCTAACCCTCAAGGGGCGTACAATCTAAGGTCCCTAACCCTCAAGGGGCGTACAATCTAAGGTCCCTAACCCTCAAGGAGTGTACAATCTAAGGTCCCTAACCCTCAAGGGGCGTACAATCTAAGGTCCCTAACCCTCAAGGGGTATACAATCTAAGGTCCCTAACCCTCAAGGGGCGTACAATCTAAGGTCCCTAACCCTCAAGGGGTGTACAATCTAAGGTCCCTAACCCTCAAGGGGCGCACAATCTAAGGTCCCCAACTCACATTCATACATACACATACTATGGACAATGTAGACAGGATCCAATTCACCTACCAGCATGTCTTTGGAGTGTGGGAGAAAACTGGAGTACCCAGAGGAAACCCACGCAGGCACAGGGAGAACATGCAAACTCCAAGCAGGTGGTGCCGTGACTGGGATTCAAACCAGCAACCCAAGTACTGCCAGGCAGAAGTGCTAACCATTTAGCCACTGTGCTGCCCGAACCACTGTGCTACATCTACATATACAGAGAGAGAAAGAGGTTGTAAGGGCTTTTTATATTTTCTCTGTTGTCTAGTTTTTAGACCTGATGAAGGTGAAATGCTGCGCCTCCAAAAAATCTTTTAAAGCACTATACAATCTGGTGTGGCACTCCCATCCTGATCCTTTCAAAACTTTTGTAAACTCCGCTGGGGTCCAGCAAGACACAGGTGAGCAGCCTCTAGGACCGTAAAGCACCCATTGTGATATAACACATCTTCACAAGGTTCAGCACACCTAGATCACAAAGCAGGGGCGGACTGACAACTCATGGGGCCCCCGGGCAATAGGGGATCATGGGGCCCCTGTGTCCTTGCCCAAACTCAAAAAAGCCTATGAAAAAGGTACCAGGGGCATCTCATGGGGTCCCCTACTGATCCCGGGCCCTCGGGCAGTGCCCGAGTTTCCAAATGGTCAGTCCGCCCCTGTCACAAAGATTTAAAACTAGTGATGGGCCGAACCACCCATCGAACATTCGAACCTAACAAACATTCAGTCGCAAACTTCAAATGTAATGCAAGTCTATGGGACTCAAATAAATTCAAAAGTGCCCATTTTAGGGGGTTCAATGCAAGTTTTTGGCCACAAAATGGGTATGGGGACTTCGGTACTGCTCTGGAGGTCATGATTCCATGAAATTTGTTTTTTAGAAAGTATCATTTCTTAAGGGGCAGTCATTTTTCATTGCTTAAAGTAAAAAAAAAAAAAAAGAAAACATTCATTTAAATATCATGCCCGGGGGGGGGGGGGTCCCCTTTAACTATCTGTACAATGTATAGAACCTGCTGCAGCAGGACTGATTTTTTTTTAAATTATTTTTATTAAAAAAACAAAAAAACAACAACAGCTTGGCATAGTAAGAAAAGGCAAACAAAAGTGCATGGGGTTCCCCCTAAAAGCTATAACAGGACTTTTAATGGGAACCCCACCCCCAAAAAATCACCGGAGCAGTGGTTGGAAATTTCTTCTTGGCTTCTTTATTTAGCTTCAGAAAGTAAAAAAAAATTGTCAGATAAAATGTATAAACCCAAAATTAAACAGGTTACATAAACACATTTTAGATGTACTGAAATAATTAAAGGGGCATATTTTTGTGAATCTGTCAGAAAACGTTCCGGGCAGGTGAATCTATGTGTTTTAAATAGTGTCGAGTGTGATGTTCGCACAAGGGGTTGGGGGAAGCATCAGGGTGCTCCCTTATTTAAAGGGGTACCCTGCAAGTTTTTGGCCATAAAATGGGTATGGGGACATCGGTACTGCTCTGGAGGTCATGATTCCATGAAATTTGTTTTTCAGAAAGTATAATTTTTTAAGGGGCAGTCATTTTTCTGTTAAAAGTTAAAAAAAAAAAAGAAAAAATTAATTTAAATATCATGCCTGGGGGGGGGGCTTTAACTATCTGTACAATATATAGAACCTGCTGCAGCAGGACTGACTTTTTTTAAAAATTATATTTATTAAAAAAAGAAAAAAAAACAACAGCGTGGCATAGTAAGAAAAGGCAAAAAAAAAGTGCATGGGGTTTCCCCTAAAAGCTATCTCAGGCCCTTTAGGCTTGGTAGGACTTTTCTTCAACCTAAAAAACAGCGCAAAACACAAAAACAATCAGTATACATGAAATACCTTATCCTATAAATAATGTTAATACAAATATTACAATTTTATATAAGTGTCAAAAAAAAAAAAAAAACAATGACACATACAAAAAAACAAAAAATCAGTGACACATACAAAAAACAAAAAGTCCAGTGACACATACAAAAAAACGTCCAGTGACCAAAAAAACGTATATTTTCATAAAATTCTTCAGTGCCAATAGTAATCCTTCCACCATCCACCAGTGCAAAACCAACATGAACCGCACTCACCAGATATTTGGTGAGTATAACGCCTTTCAGGATTATTTAGGGCTCCTGGACCCCCTTTATAACCTCCAAATATTGCCACCTCTAAGATATAGAAAACTCCTCCGATTACTCCCCTCGCTGACTCCACCAGATTCCAGGAAGAAAAAAAAAACTAATAGTGTGATACCGTTATAACTTTCAATCTTAGTTAGCTTTAAACCAGACCACTCACATTTTAAAAGGTAATAACCAGAATTTATTTGTATATAAAAACAAATTTTTCACAGATCCTGTAGCAAGACCTCACAGCCAGGTACACAGCAGGATGACAGACCTCAGAAACAGCCCCCTCCACTAAGCAAGATGGCCCTTTGGAACGCACCGCTCGGCGTGCGTTCCACTCACCGGAAATGACGCAGGACGCCGGGACGTAGGACTTTTAACCACTTCCAGTCCGGACACTTTTACCCCCTTCCTGTCCGGGGCAATTTTCAGCTTTCAGCGCTATCACACTTTGAATGACAATTGCGCGGTCATGCAACACTGTACCCATATGAATTTTTTACCATTTTTTTGAGACAGATAAAGCTTTATTTTGGTGGTATTTATTCACCGCTGGGATTTTTATTTTTTTTGCTATGTAAATGAAAACGTCCAAAAATTTTGAAAAAAGTGTTTTTCTTATAAAATTTTGCAAATAAATAATCTTTCATCATAAATCTTGACCAAAATGTATTCCGTTATTATTTTAGTAAAAAAAAAATAAGCCAAATTAGTTTATAACCAAAATTTATAATTTTTAAACATTTTTCTTACATTTTTA
Organism: Staurois parvus; assembly: GCF_062004578.1. Classification (NCBI taxonomy): domain Eukaryota; kingdom Metazoa; phylum Chordata; class Amphibia; order Anura; family Ranidae; genus Staurois; species Staurois parvus. Next base: position 8,061,674 of record NW_028317891.1, read on the forward strand.
TTTATTTTTTTATATTTTTTATGTTTTTTTTTTTTTTACATACTGTCACCCTAGCAGTACAGTTTCACCATGGTGACACTGTACTACTTGTGGGGGGTGATGAAGATTTTTTTTTTTTTTTTTACAGTGATTGCTTTTACACCCATATAGGATGTAAAAGCAATCATTTCTCTTTCTCTCTGTGTGCATTATTGCAGCCATTGAGAAATACTGAGTGAGCTGTGATTGGTCACACCTTGTCACATGGTACAAGGCTGTTGTGAATAGCTTTGTACCATGTGACCTCTGTGATCATTCACAGATTTCACACGTAGTAAGCAATGATGTCACAAGTGACACCTTGCTTACTACTTTGCATGTGATCACTGATTGGCCAATCAGTGATCACATGATCGGGACCTCGTACAGAGATCCCGTCCGACGATCGGTGTTTCACTGTGTCCGGAGGACACAGCGGGCACCGGATCGCGGTGCTGCGCGCTCCCAGGGAGCGCGCACAGCTAGAAAAGACGGGTGCCGTTTATGAACGGCAATCCGCCCCTGGACTGCCACCGTCCTGCCGTTTATAAACAGCAGGCGGACGGCAAGTGGTTAATGGGAACCCCACTCCCAAAAAATGGGAGAAAAAAGCATGGGGTTCCCCCTAAATTCCTACTAGATCCTTGATCTGAGCACAGGCCTGGTAAGGCGGAAAAGGGAGGGGGCAATTGAGTGCCCCCCCCCCCCTGCAGTTTACCAGGCCATGTGCCCTCAGCATTGGGACAGTGTGCCCATGCCAACAGGGACAAGGGCCTCTTCCCCACAACCCCGGCCCGGCGGTTGTGGGGGTCTGCAGGCAGGGGGGCTCATTAGAATCAGGGTACCCCTTTAAATAAGGGAGCACCCTGATGCTTCCCCCAACCCATTGTGCGAACATCACACCCAACACTATTTAAAACACATAGATTCACCTGCCCGGAACATTTGATGACAGATTCACAAAAATATGCCCATTTAATTATTTCAGTACATCTAATATGTGTTTATGTAACCTGTTTAATTTTGGGTTTATAAATTTTATCTGACAATTTTATTTTTTTTCTTTCTGAAGCTAAATAAAGAAGCCAAGAAGAAATTTCCAACCACTGCTCCGGTGATTTGAGACTTCTTGATACCCTTGTCTGTAAATAGCTTTAAACGCGTTCAGGCGGCTTTGTCCTTTGCTCCTTGTCAGGTCTTCAAGCGAACTCACATGATCACAATGAGACTTTTCTCACCTTGGCGTTCTCACCTCCGGCTCTTTGAAAGTTAATTTGCACGTGCCTGGACCTCTGGCGGCTGAGGGGGCAGAGACAGGGGTTACATGGAAGTGCTGTCAAAGAAAAGCAAATTTTTCCCTGCCTGCCACTCACATTCACTTAACCTTCACTGATCTCCCACATATATATCTAGTGGAACGCGCTATGAGCTCGAGAGTTGCGGAGAGTTCACATGTCGGAGACAGCGAAGTATCAAGGTGCCCCTGATTACAATTTACATGTCACCTTCTTTCTTTCTGCCATTAACCTCTTGCAAATTAAATGGAAAAATAATTATGCCCATCAAAAGTTGAGGACAACATTTCTTCTGATTTTCCTTAATGTCTCAGAGTCACAGTTACATTTTCCAATGGCAGCCTTCAGAAATGAATGTACCTTTTCCCCAAAAAATAATTATCAATTGGATTGCATTCATGCAACTCATTTGTAGGAGCTTGCTGTTCTAAAATCATTGACTGTGTAGTGCAGAGGACCCTTACGTTTCAGTTCACGTTTGTATGATCCGGTTGATTTCATATATCACCTTAGCCGTACAGTCCTGGGGGCTGAAAATCAATTGATTTCCCTGGAGATTGTTGTTGTATCCCTATAGCTGGTTTCATGCTTATGCAATGCAGTAAAGTAAGGCACTTTGTGAGGTACTCTGTAGTGTTATTGATTTAGAATAGCACCCCAGTGCACAATGCATTACCATGGAGTGTGGTGTGCTGCATTTAACCACTTGCCGCCCAGCCACTGTAGATATACGGCGGCAGGGCGGCACTCGCAGACAAAACCACGTTTTAAAACGTGTGTTTTGTAAATAGGGGGCGCGCGCGAGGCGCGCCGCTGCCCTATCTGTCCCGCGGATCACCGCCGCAGATGTCAGTCGCCGGGTCACAGCCATTCCTTAGCAGCTGTTTCCCGGCGATTGGCGGCAAACAGTGACAGACAGCACAGCTGCAGTAGCTGTGCTGTCTGTCACTTCCCTGTCAGCTCGAGGATGAGCTGATCGAGAAAGAACAGTTTCTCTTTCTCGATCAGCCTTGTCCCGCCCAGTACACACCCCGCCCCCTAGTAAAACACTCCCCCTCACTCCTATAACCCTTCCCTGCAAAATAAAGTTAACCCCTTCCTCCCCATTGCCATTAGTACAGTGTCAGTGTTTTTTTTTTTTGCACTGATCACTGTATTAGTGTTTTTGGGGATGTCAGTGACCCCAAGTCAGTACCCCCCAATGTCGAAATGTTTGCCACAGTCTCGCAGTCCCGCCATAAGTCGCTGGTCGCTTCCATAAGTCCCTGATAGCCGCCATAATTCGCTGATCGCCGCCATTATTAGTATAAAAAAAAACTAAAAATCCCAGTATCTTTCCCGCCATTTGTAAACGCTATAACTTTCATGTAAACCAATTAATTTACACGTATTGGGTTTTTTTTTTTTAGCAAAGACATGTCGCAGAATGCATTTTGGCAGAAATTTGTGACTAAATTTGATTTTTGCATTTTTTTTTACTGGACATGTTTTATAGCAAAAAGTCCAAAATATTGTTTTTTTTCCTCAAAATTGTCAGCCTTTTTATTTATAGCGCAAAAAATAAAAACCTCACAGGCGATCAAATACCACCAAAAGAAAGCTCAATTTGTGGGGAAAAAAAGGATGTAAATTTAATTTATGTACCATATTGCATGACCGCGCAATTGTCCGTTAAACTAGCGCAGCGCTGTATAGCAGAAAAATGGTGTAAATTGCAGTATCTATACCATAGTTTGTAGACGCTATAACTTCCACACAAAGCAATCAATATACACTTATTGGGATTTTTTTTACCAAAAACATAGAGCAGAATACATTTTGGCCTAAATTTATAACCAACTTTGAGTTTACTATATATTTTTTATAGCTGACAATAAAAAATATTGTTTTTCTTCAAACTTTTTGGCCTTTTTTTGTTTATAGCGTGAAAAATAAAAAGCGCACAGGTGATCAAATACCACCGAAAGAAAGCTCTATTTGTGTGAAAAAAAGGACGTACATTTTGTTTGGGTGAAGCATTGCATGACCGCGCAATTATCAGTTGAATTAGTGCAGTGCCGAGTAGCAAAAAGAGGCCTGGTCATTAAGGGGGGTAAATCCTCTGGAGCTCAAGTTGTTAAAAAAGAGGTGCAGGCTTTTGCTCCTTTTACATATATTGGATGTAGGTAGGTGGAAGTTGCAGTATATCCTCCAGCCTGAAGGTGGCACTGTGTTATTTCTTCAGGCTGGCAGGAGCCCATTGAAGACTAATTATCTCCTGGCAGCCATCTTGGCAATCTAATTGGATACCAAAGTCCCATTTTGACTAAAGATTCTATAAATTGTATGATGCGGCATCATTCAGTGTGTGAGAATAAGATAGGGACAAAGCCACTACTGGTTTGTGAGAGAGTATGAATAGTGTTAGGGAGAGGTAGGAGGGAAACAATAGGTTTACTGTTACAGGGTGTCTCCTCTGTCAGCTTCCTGGAACAGTCCATGCAGCCAGATATGCAAAAACATTTGGGGATTGCAGTGTGAACAAGCAACATGTCAGGACTAGGATCTGAACTCATGACCTCTGCTGCATCTGGCAGTACCTCTTCTTGCTGAACCACCTAAGGTGCTGGACAGTATCCTGTCTGATTCCTTGGATAATCTTGCCTTGTGCTTTGTTCCTCAACTACGCTTCTACTTGATCTCAACCTGCAACCATTCGTTATTGAGCTTTTTCCTCAACTACACTTCCGTTTGATCCCAACCTGCAATCATTTGTTACTGACCTTGTTTCTTGACTATGCTTTCGCTTGATCCCAACCTGCAACCATTTATTATTGACCTTGTTCCTCCACTACGCTTATGCTTTATCCCAACCTGCAACCATTCATTATTGGCCTTGTTCCTCTACTACGCTTCCGCTTGATCCCAACCTGCAACCATTCATTATTGGCCTTGTTCCTCTACTACGCTTCCGCTTGATCCCAACCTGCAACCATTCGTTATTGGCCTTGTTCCTCTACTACGCTTCCGCTTGATCCCAACCTGCAACCATTTGTTACTGACCTTGTTCCTTGTCTACGCTTCCGCTTGATCCCAACCTGCAACCATTCGTTATTGACCTTGTTCCTCCACTACGCTTCTGCTTGATCCCAACATGCAACCATTCATTATTGACCTTGTTCCTCCACTATGCTTCTGCTTGATCCCAGCCTGAAACCATTCGTTATTGACCTTGTTCCTTGCCTACACTTCCACTTGATCCCAACCTGCAACCATTAGTTATTGACCTTGTTCCTCGACTACGCTTCTGCTTGATCCCAACCTGCAACCATTTATTATTGACCTTGTTCCTTGACTATGCTTCCGCTTCATCCCAACCTGCAACCATTTGTTATTGACCTTGTTCCTTGACTATGCTTCTGCTTGATCCCAACCTGCAACCATTCGTTATTGACCTTGTTCCTCCACTATGCTTCTGCTATATCCCAACCTGCAACCATTCCTTATTCACCTTGTTCCTTGACTATGCTTCTGCTTGATCCAAACCTGCAACTATTCATTAATGACCTTGTTCCTCAACTGCGCTTCTCCTTGATTCCAACCTGCGACCACTTGTTTATGACCATTGGCTATTTTATTGACTATCCTTTTGTTTGATCCCTACCTGCTATATCTGCAACTGGGCCCTGGCTTTCTGACCTCCTCATAGGATGATCCTGAGGACCACAATCTGATACTTACATGCAGAAAAACCCATCCCCACCATCAGGAGCTACCAGTTAGTGCTTAGTCTCTGCACCTCGGGTGATCCTGTGTCATCCACCAGGGTGATCTGCTTGTGTACTTATCCAGCTGGTTGGTGGGAGCCTCTCCACTGCTATAGCTACTAGTCTCTGAGCCTGACCCCCGACCGTGACACAATATCATAGCCCTTCTTAGAGAAGAGCTCCTCTGGCATTGTAGCATGTAAATGTCTGCAATATTACTATTGGAAATTGCCTTGTGTATAAACAACACCCTCTTCTCCCTGAGGAAGTATATGACATGCAACATATAAGGCGCCATTGCTGTAAATTGGCCTATTTCTGTGAACAGTCAATTTGTACAATATAGACAAAGTTTAAGCATCCATGTGTGTTTACTGAATTCTAAGGTACACTCATTAGGCCCCGCCCACAGGCAGCACATTTTTTATTAGTGGGCTGCCTTAACACAACATAAGTTAATGTGCCAAATAATTTTCGTTATGGGGTACGGGGACCAATAAATAAGTCTGATTGGAAACTTATGCATTGCCCATTAATGTTGCTTTAATGCCCCCTCCACAGCACCAATACTCATTTTGCCTTTGCCCCCCCCCCCCCCTTCCAATCCTGCTCTATTTTAGCAAAGAGAATACCTTGTACTGCCAGATATAGAGAAGCATGTGCCTCGTTCTTCTCCTTCCCATGCTGGTGCTTAGTGATTGGCACAGTGACGTCACCACATCCTGGCCCCCTATACATAAACCTAATAATGCTGGATTTTTGGGGAATTTAGTTTATTTCTTTTTATAAAGGACTTATGTATCTCCTTACTCATTTACCATTTATATAAAAGGTGGCTTCCACATTTTGATAGGTCTCTCCCCTGCACCCCCACCACCACCAGGCCAGGGTTGTGGGTAAGAAGCCCTTGTCCATTTTGATGGCATGTGGCCTGGTGCAGCTGGTATGGCTCAGGAGGATTTTGGCTGTAGTCAGACTGGCTATGCTCCCCTTTCTTGGTCTGCCAGGGTCTGGTATGGATTTGGGGGACCCCACTCCATTTTTTTTGTACAGGTTTCCCCCTAAAAGTCTGTACCAAGTCCAGAGGATCTGGTATGGATTTTGTGGGGATCCTCATGTAATTGTATGCATTAGGATCCCTCTAAAATCCATACCATATCCAAAGGGTTTTGATTTTGGAGGGACCCCAGGTCCAGGGGTCTGACCATTTGGAAACTTGGGCACTGGCCGAGGGCCCGGGGTCAGTAGGAGGCCCCATGAGATGCCCCTGGTACCTTTTTCATAGGCTTTTTTGAGTGTGGGCAAGGACACAGGGTCCCCATGATCCCCTATTGCCCGGGGGCCCATGAGTTGTTAGACCGCCCCTGCCCAGGTCATAATTATTTTTTTATTTTTACAAGTGACATATAGAAAAAACTGTTAATTCTCCTTTCCTTGAAAGCTTTCGTAATTTTGCAAGTTTCCTTAATTTTATAACTAATAAAATGCCCCCTGCCCCCCCCCCCCCCCAAAATAAAAGAAAAATACATTTCACACCATCATCCTCCTTGTTGAAGGTTTAGTGTGTATTTTGGTGGGGTCCCCATTGTATTAGTTACAAAATAAAGGAAATGTGAGCTAATGGCTTTTTTTGACAACCCCTAAAGTGGAGAACATTTATGTGACATATTGGGGTCCCTCTGACTTTAATGGGGTTAGATTCAGCATCCGGACTTTTGATACATTCAGCCGAACCTCTGGGGACCAATGCCAGGTGTTTTCGGGTTAATGGACCATTTGGTCTTTATCTGCCCTCCATCATCTATGTTTGTTTTTTATTTTTTTATAACATACAGCATATATTGTATTGCTGATATCTGTAATAAATAAATATCGTTGTATTATTTCTAGGAGAAAAATATATTTATTTTTGCTACCAATGTACCTTTGCATTAATTGCCACAAATGGCTCATCAGCAGATAATGGCTTTGCAGAGCTAGCAGGTCATTATGACCAGATCATGCAGCTCCACTGTTACCATGGGTTATAAAATTCCTACTTTGCTGATAATTTGCTGTTGCTGGATTTCCAACTGCAGGTTCTTGTTAAAGTGTATTTTTTTGGGTAGGGAAGGGTTAGAATTGCTCTCTGTGTTTTGCTGGGGAGATTCATCCTCTCTCTTTGCCCTTCCAAAACCAGATGTAATGGGAAACCCAAGGTTTACTGACCCATTCATACCTCTACAGTACTCATCACATTGATTGTATCTATGATTGTATAATAAGGCCTGGTTCACATTTATGCAGTTTACTTTTGATCTGCTTCTGGAGTGCTTTTTGCGTGCATTTTACGTTTTTGCAGGCACTTTTTGTTATGTGTTTTTGATGCGTTTTGCATTGTGTTATGCTTTTTTTGGCCAATTTGTTGTTGGGCAGATTAAAAAATGCGAAATGCGCAAAAATCGCATCAAAAACATCAAATGCACTACACGCTTTTCTGCGGCGTCTCCACTGAAGTCTATTGAACTAAAAATGTACCATTTAAAAAAGTTCCTGACCCTTTGCAAAATTGCATCAGCTAAAAAAAGCATAGACGTGAGCATGTCCTATAAGAAACCATGTTAAATGGACTGGAGTGCGTTTCTGCAAAAAGCACTAAAAACCGCATAGGTGTGAACCAGGCCTTAGAATCCATAAAAAAGCATGATCGAGACATATTAACCCCTTGGCGCTGGTAAGAGGTTTTAGATGCCAGGAGGTGGGGTGGGGTTTCTGATCATATGACCTGTGTGATTGGCTGTCACAGCAGTCAAATGATCTAAAAGCTTCTGATCGCAAGTAGAGATTGGGAGCTTTCCTTTAGCCACCGGTAACTGTGCCAGCACAGGTTTGTCTACCTATAGGTACGCATATATGTGGCCTGTCAGCATTAGACCCACCCACCCAGAGGCCACATATACAGGTGAAACTCAAAAAATTAGAATATGGTGCAAAAGTTCATTTATTTCAGTGCAGCAACTTAAAAGGTGAAACTAATATATGAGATAGACTCATTACATGCAAAGCAAGATAGTTCAAGCTGGGATTTGTCATCATTGTGATGATTATGGCTTACAGCTCATGAAAACCCCAAATCCACAATCTCAGAAAATGAGAATATTCCATGTAATCAATAAAACAAGGATTGTACATAGAACAATATCGCACCTCTGAAAAGTAAAAGCATGCATATGTACTCAGTACTTGGTTTGGGCCCCTTTTGCAGCAATTACTGCCTCAATACGGCGTGGCATGGAAGCTATCAGCCTGTGGCACTGCTGAGGTGTTATAGAAGACCAGGATGCTTCAATAGCGGCCTTCAGCTCTTCTGTATTGTTCAGTCTCATGCCTCTCATCTTTCTCTTGGCAATGCCCCATAGATTCTCTATGGGGTTCAGGTCAGGTGAGTTTGCTGGCCAATCAAGCACAGTAATCCCACGGTCATTGAACCAGGTTTTGGTGCTTTAGGCAGTGTGGGCGGTGCCAAGTCCTGCTGGAAAATGAAGTCAGCATCCCCATAAAGCTCGTCTGCAGAAGGAAGCATGAAGTGCTCCAGAATCTCCTGGTAGACGGCTGCATTGACCCTGGACTTAATGAAGCACAGTGGACCAACACCAGCAGATGACATGGCTCCCCAAATCAACACAGACGGTGGAAATTTCACACTGGACTTCAAGCATCTTGCAGTGTGTGCCTCTCCATTCCTCCTCCATACTCTGGGTCCTTGTGCCTCTCCATTCTTCCTCCATACTCGGGGTCCTTGTGCCTCTCTATTCTTCCTCCATACTCGGGGTCCTTGGTTTCCAAAGGAGATGCAAAAGTTGCTCTCATCAGAAAAGAGGACTTTGGACCACTGTTTTTCTTTAGCCCAGGTAAGACGCTTCTGACGTTGTTTGTTGTTCAGGAGCGGCTTGACCAGAGGAATACGACATTTGAAGCCCATGTCCAGGATCCGTCTGTGTGTGGTGGCTCTTGATGCACTGACTCCAGCCTCAGTCCACTCCTTGTGAAAGTCCCCAACACTTTTGAATGGCCCTTTCCTGACAATCCTCTCCAGACTGCGGTCATCCCTGCTGCTTGTGCACCTTTTTCTTCCACATAACTTTCTATTAATGTGGTTTGATACAGCACTTTGGGAACATCCAACTTCTTTTGCAATTACCTTTTGAGGCTTTCCCTCCTTATGGAGGGTGTCAATGATGGTTTTCTGCACAACTGTCAGGTCAGCAGTCTTTCCCATGATTGTGGTTCCTACTGAACCAGACTGAGAGACCATTTAAAAGCTCAGGAACCTTTTGCAGGTGTTTTGGCTTAATTATCTGATTAGAGTGGGACACTTTGAGCCGAGAATATTGCACCTTTTCACAATATTCTCATTTTCTGAGATTGTGGATTTGGGGTTTTCATGAGCTGTAAGCCATAATCATCACAATGATGACAAATCACGGCTTGAACTATCTTGCTTTGCATGTAATGAGTCTCTCATATATTAGTTTCACCTTTTAAGTTGCATTACTGAAATAAATGAACTTTTGCACAATATTCTAATTTTTCGAGTTTCACCTGTATGAGTGCCACTGGTGCCAAGGAGTTAAAATGAATTGAAACACGTTTAGATCAATTTTAAGCAATGATGATGTCACTTTTTTTGTCATTATTTTTTATCCCACATTTGTTTTAATTTATTTTTTCTGTACTTTCATCATGCTATTTACAGGTTCTAATTATACAATTACATAATTATAATATACCAATTTTAAAACCCTCTCTAGAAAGACCACAAATATTGTTAATATGCATTTTGAATTCTGAATGTTTTATATGAGCTAACTGAATTTGATTCTTTGTTTTGATTCTTTTTTACAATTTTTTTTTATTAGTTTCAACAAAGAATAAAGAAAGCTACTTAAAGCGGAGTTCCACTCACCCTGTCAAAAAATAAAAGTCAGCAGCTACAAAAACTGTAGCTGCTGACTTTTAAAAAACAGTCACTTACCTGTCCCTCGGTCCCGCAGTGTGTCCCCCACAGCCCATTTCACCGGCCGTCCTGTATTCCAGGAGGCCGGCATCTTCAGCGTGGGCACCCGGATGTGACAGCTTCACAGCTGGGTACCCACTGCGCATGCGCGAGCAACACTGCACTTCATGAATGGTTCTGTAGTCTTTTGGGACCTGTCACGTGTCCCAAAAGACTGCAGGGAGGGAGGACACCTTCTGCTTCCGATCGCCTACGCCAGGGGTGGGCAACTGTGGCCCTCCAGCTGTTGGTGAACTACAAGTCCCATCATGCCTCTGCCTTTGGGAGTCATGCTTGTCATTGTCAGTTTTGCAATGCCTCATGGAACTTGTAGTTCTACTACAGCTGGAGGGCCACAGTTGCCCACCCCTGGCCTAGGAGATCTGACCGGAAGTGGGAGCTGGTACCTGTCAAATTCGGGTACCCGCTCCACCCGCCATCCAAAGATGCCAATCCTTAATTGGGAGCAGGGGAGCAGTCCTTAAAGCAGAACTTTCCCTTTTGGGTGGAACTCCGCTTTAACATCTTCTCAATGGTTATAGGCATATATGCAGCCCTGTATAAACAAGTTATCATGCAGGGAGAACGCTACCTGCACGCTCCCAGCATGGTAGCTGGCAGGGATCGGTAAGCTCCCAAAGCTCCTGAATATTTGCAATCAGGAGCTATCAAATCATGTGACCACTATGACAGTCAATCACAGCGGTCACGTGACCCAAAGGCCCGCATCCCGGCCTTTGGGTCACATGATCGCTGTGAATGGCTGTCACAGAGGTCACGTGATTGGAAAGCTCCAGGTCGGCAGGAAGGTGTTATGAGTATCCAACGAACATACATCAATATATTACATGAGTGTCATAAACATGGTGGAGATTGAGCTGGGGAAGGAGCTTTTCTTGCCCCTCTTGTCCAACACCCTGGTAATTTTGACAGAAGTGGCACGAGGACCGATGTAGCAGGCACAGGGGCGGACTGGGGGGGGTTCTGTACTAAGGAGGTAAAAGAGAGCTCTGTACTTAGGGAGTGGGGGGAAAAACAATCAATGGGGGTAAAGATTGGAGTTGGAACAAGCTCTGTATTGTAGTGGAATGGGGTGTGGTGGGAGAGAGCTCTGTACAGGGAAAGTTGGGAGGTGAGCTCTGTAGGGGAGGGTTGGGGCGAACTGACCATTTAGAAACTCGGGCACCGCCTGAGGGCCCGGGGTCAGTAGGAGGCCCCATGAGATGCCCCTGGTACCTTTTTCATTATTATTATTATTATTATTATTATACAGTATTTATAAAGCGCCAATAGTTCGCTCAGCGCTGTACATTACAAAGGGAGACAGAACATGTGACAGAACAATACCAATACAATGCAAAACATGAGGGGATCAAGGGCCCTGCTCTTTCGAGCTTACAATCTAGGAGGGAGGGGGTGGTGGCACAGGAGGACATAGCTGTGGGGGATGGAGTGGTAGGAAGAGTGGAGGAGGGAGGCAAGTTAGCAGGGGGTGGGGTAGGCTTCCCTGAAGAGATGGGTTTTCAGGGTGCGCCTAAAGGAGAGGAGAGTAGGTGATAATCTGATGGGTTGGGGCAGGGAGTTCCAGAGGATGGGTGACACCCTGGAGAAGTCCTGGAGGCGGGCATGGGAGGAGGAGACCAGGGAACTAGAGAGAAGGAGGTCTTGTGAGGAGCGGAGTGTGCGTGCTGGGCGGTACTTGGATATTAGGTCAGTGATGTAGTTCGGGGCAGTATGGTGGACAGCTTTGTACGTCAGCGTTAGGATTTTGAATTTGATCCGTTGCGCAATCGGAAGCCAGTGGAGGGATTGGCAGAGGGGGGTGGCGGAGACAGAGCGGTTGGAAAGGTGAATGAGTCTGGCAGCCGTGTTCAGGATGGACTGAAGAGGGGATAGCCAGCGGCGAGGCAGGCCAGTGAGGAGGGAGTTGCAGTAGTCGAGTCGTGATATGATGAGGGAGTGGATGAGCTGTTTAGTGGTTTCTGGGGTTAGGAACATGCGGATTTTGGCGAGGTGGAGTCTGCACGAGTTTGTTAAAGATTGGACTTGGGGCTGGAAGGATAGGTTGGAGTCCAGAATGACACCCAGTACTCTGGCCTGCAGGGCGGGTTTGATGGTAGCGTTGTTGGATGTGACGGAGAAATCAATGGGGGGTGGTGTCCGGGCTGGGGGGAAGACAAGAAACTCGGTTTTGGAGAGGTTCAATTTAAGGAAGTGGAGCGACATCCAGTCTGATATGTCGCTCAGTAGGTGTGTGATTCGGGCTGAGACCAAGGGGGTGAGGTGGGGGGTTGAGAGATAGATTTGTGTGTCGTCGGCATAGAGGTGGTAGTTGAAGCCGTGAGAGTGTATGAGTTGGCCAAGGGAGGAGGTATAGATGGAGAAGAGAAGGGGCCCGAGGACAGAGCCTTGAGGGACCCCAACAGAGAGGGGGAGTGAGGGGGAGGTGGTAGCATTATAGGTAACGCTGAAAGAGCGTTGTGACAGGTAGGATGAGATCCAGTAGAGAGCAGAATCTCTGAGGCCGAGGGAGTGTAGTTTTTTGAGGAGGAGGGGGTGGTCGACTGTGTCGAAGGCCGCAGAGAGGTCAAGGAGTAGGAGCACTGAATAGTGTCCATTAGCTTTGGCGGTTAGCAGGTCGTTGGAGAGTTTGAGTAAGGCAGTTTCGGTGGAGTGTAGGGGACGGAAGCCGGACTGTAGGGGATCGAGGAGGTTGTTGTCGTTGAGGTGAGAGCATAGGCGGGTGTAGACTAGGCGCTCGAGGAGTTTAGATGTAAATGGGAGCAGGGAGATGGGTCTGAGGTTGTTCGGGTCATTGGGGTCCAGGGAGGGCTTTTTAAGTATGGGGGTGATGTGTGCATGTTTCAGAGGGGAGGGGAAAGTGCCTGAGGAGAGGGAGAGATTGAAGATGTGGGTGAGGGAGCGTAGGATGGAGGAGGAGGAAGGTCGTAGGAGTTGTGAGGGGATAGGGTCGAGGGGGCAGGTGGTGAGGCGGGCATCAGAGAGGGTCTTGGAGACTTCCTCGATGGTAGTAAGGTCAAAGGTGTGGAGTGTTGGGGGAGCTTCAGTATGAGGAATGTAGGGTGGGGTGGAAGAGGAGGTCAGAGCAGTGGTGGGGCCGTGGGAGAGGGGTGATGAGGGGGTAGCTGAGTGAGGGTGAAGGGGGTTGGAGAGAGTTTGAGCAGCGACGAAGTCCCTGCGGGTTATGTCGAGGGGGAGGGGGGATAAGGGGGTAGCTGTGTGAGAGGGGACAGGTTGAGAGGGCGTGTGAGTTGCGGCAATGTCCTTGCGAATTGTGTCAATTTTGTTTTTGAAGTGATTGGCAATCTCAAGGGCAGTGAGTGAGGTGCTGGGTGGAGGTGGGGGTGGAGAGAGTAGAGAGTTGAAGGCAGAGAAGAGTCGGCGAGGATTGGAGGAGAGGGCCTTGATGAGGGTCAAGAAGTAGGCCTGTTTGGCAGCATGGAGGGAGGAGGTGTAGGTGCGGAAGGCAGATTTGTAGCGGGTGAAGGCTTGTTTGGATTTGGTTTTGCGCCATAGTCGCTCCAGGGCACGACTTTGTCGTTTGAGGGTTTTGGTGTGATCAGTCTGCCAGGGCTGGAGCGGTCGGGGTCTGGTGTTGCGTGTGGTTAAAGGCGCTAGTGAGTCAAGGGCTGTTGAGAGCGCATTGTTGTAGGCGGTCAAAGCCAAGTCGGGGCAGGACAGGGGGAGGATGCGGTCGTGGAGTTGATCAGCTGCAGAGTGGAGGGAGGCAGGGTTAAGGTTGCGGAGGTTTACGGCTGGTAGTAGTGTGACATTTGGAGGGGTAGGCGTTGGAGGACGAGGAGATAGAGAAGGTGATCAGGTTGTGGTCAGAGAGAGGGAAGGGGGTGTTAGTGAGGTTGTGGGGAGCACATCGGTTGGAGAAGACAAGATCAAGGATATTTCCGTCGGAGTGGGTGGTGGATTGTATGCACTGTGCAAGTGCAAAGGAGGAGGTTAGGTGGAGGAGACGGGCTGTGTCCGGGTTGTCGAGGTTGACAGGGATGTTAAAATCCCCAAGAATTATGGTGGGTAGCTCAGAGGAGAGGAAGAAGGGTAGCCAGGAGGAGAAGTCATCCAGGAAGTGGGGTATGGATCCAGGAGGCCGGTATATCACAGCAATCTTCAGGGGGGTTGGGGAGAATAGTCGGACGCAGTGGGCCTCGAAGGAGGAGAAGGATAGGGAGGGGGGGTTTGGGAGGACTCGGAAGGTGCTCTGCGGTGACAGGAGCAGACCAACCCCACCACCTTTACGACCGTTAGGCCTGGGTGAGTGGGTCCAGGTGAGACCTCCATAGGAGAGTGCAGCAGGGGAGGTAGAGTCAGTGGGCTGGATCCAGGTTTCCGTGATCGCCAGGAGGTTGAGGGAGCGGGAAACAAAGAGGTCATGGATGGCGGTAAGCTTGTTGCACACCGAACGGGCGTTCAGGAGTGCACATGAAAACGGGGGAGAGATTTTAGGGAGCAGGGAGACAGATACTAAGTTGCGGGGGTTGCAGTAGGATGTGGAAGTGGGAGGGTGTTGAGCGGGTGAGGGAGGTGGAGGGCCAGGATTTGGGGAGATGTCCCCCGCGGCTAGGAGGAGGAGAAGGGTGAGAAAGGTGGCATGGGAGCGGGATGTGCAGGAGCAAGAGAAACTCCTAGTGGAGGTGTTTGGGTCAGTGGGAGAGCGGAGTAATAGGAGGAGGTGGTGGGTGCCATAGAGGGGTGAGAAGGAGGGGTGGAAGAGACATTTTGGGGAGGTGAAGAGAGCAGTAGTAGGGAGATGATAGCAGTGAGGGGGAGATGTACAGGTTGTGGGGTGGAGCAGAGGGGTAGAGAAATGAGATTTGGGAACAGAGGGTAGTAATATGATGAGAAGAGGGGCGTATTATATAAAGGCACACAGAGTGGGTCTCAGGCATGTAAGAGGTTTCCCAGGGTGTTTGCTTGCAGTCTTCCAGCATGCAGTAGAGCTTCTTACTGTTGTTGTGTCTTCCTGCTGCTTGGGTTCTCCTGCTTTAGTTCAACTGCTGCGTTTAACTGCTTCTTCTATGCACTCGTTCGAAGCCGCACTCAATCTGAAGCAGCACCCCATCAGAGACTGTGCCCCCCATCAGAGATCTCCCCCATGAGCTGATCTAAATTTATAGGGAGATGCTCAAATGAGCATTCAACTCCACCCCAATTAGAAGCTGATAAAGATCACATGAGGAGTGGGGGATGATGGTTCGGATCCATCCTGCGGGGATCGTCGGCTTGCTTTACGTGGAGCGGGTCCAGTGTCACCCCGTGCGGTCGGTGTCACCCGGTGCGGGCCGCACCCCCCCGCACCTGGCTCGGGACACCACTGCCTCTGGGATATCATTCGGTCCATCTGAGGCTGCCAGGTTGCACCTCATGACTGTCCAGGAGCTCAGTGATGCCTTGGTCCAGATCTTGGAGGAAATACCCCAGGACACCATCCGTGGTCTCATTAGGACCATGCCCCGACGTTGTCAGGCATGCATACAAGCACGTGGGGGCCATACAAACTACTGAGGACCATTCTGAGTTGCTGCAATGACATTTCAGCAAAATGGACTCGTCTGCTACATCATTTTTTTATGTTGATTTTTGGGGTGTCTTTGAATTCAGTCCTCTGTAGGTCGATCATTTTCATTTCCATGAAACGATGGGCCATCCTTACGTTCCTAACACATCACCCGTCCATGTCAGTATAGAGATCCAGCAGGAGATATTTTCCCCATTGAGATCTGATATGTTTTCAAAGCGTTCCTTTCATTTTTTTGAGCCGTGTATATATTCTGGTTTCCCCAATAACTAGTCTGTATAGTACTTTGCATGTAGCAGGGAAGCGATCCGTCCGGCAAACCTTATACATACAAAAAATAAAATAATGACTTCGTTTTAAATGAAGGTCCATCGTTCTGTCCCCGACACTTCTCTCCAGAGGGCCCGACTTTCCAAGATAATGAGATTTGAAATATCTAGATTAACCATGGCTACCCATGATAATCTGGAGTCAAATAATTACATAGTCTGTACTTATTAGATGGCTTGATTGCCTTCCTGTCATGTCCTTTTAATTAAATATTTGGAGACTAAAATTGTACCACCGCTATTTAAGAGAAGTCTTTAATTGTTGGATATAAATTTGGTTTGTGCTCGGGTATCGGAAAAACAAACAATTAATGGAAAGTTTTGTGGCTGTCAAACTAAATGTACAGTACTATAAGGCCAGCTTTACACTTGTGGTTGAGAGGCGATAATAACAAGTGGTTGAGTCGTGTTTGTACTACACACCCCCAATCTGCAAAGGCAGCCTGATGAGGGTATACATACACTGCAGGCATGATGCAAAATGCGGAAAAAATTATTACCGTCAATGTGATTGGCATGCAGCAAACTCGGGGGCCACTCAACAACTGCACCACATCTGCCCTGCAAATACATGCAGTGCACTTGATTACAGCATGGCACTGTGGGCTTTAGAGGTTAGGCAATATTATTATTATTATACAGTATTTACCTATTTTTCGCTCCATAAGACGCACCTAGGTTTTAGAGGCAGAAAACAGGAAAAAAAATATTCTGAACCAATGGACTGCAGACATAGTACAGGAGATGACCGGAGACTGTGGACAGTACAGGAGATGACCAGAGACTGTGGACAGTACAGGAGATGACCGGAGACTGCGGACATAGTACAGGAGATAACCAGAGACTGTGGACAGTACAGGAGATGACCGGAGACTGCGGACACAGTACAGGAGATGACCAGAGACTGCGGACACGGTACAGGAGATGACCAGAGACTGCGGACACAGTACAGGAGATGACCAGAGACTGCGGACACAGTACAGGAGATGACCAGAGACTGCGGACACAGTACAGGAGATGACCAGAGACTGCGGACACAGTACAGGAGATGACCAGAGACTGCGGACACAGTACAGGAGATGACCAGAGACTGCGGACACAGTACAGGAGATGACCAGAGACTGCGGACACAGTACAGGAGATGACCAGAGACTGCGGACAGTACAGGGATGACCAGAGACTGCGGACACAGTACAGGAGATGACCAGAGACTGCGGACACAGTACAGGAGATGACCAGAGACTGCGGACACAGTACAGGGGATGACCAGAGACTGCGGACATAGTACAGGGGATGACCAGAGACTGCGGACAGCACAGGGATGACCAGAGACTGCGGACAGTACAGGGATGACCAGAGACTGCGGACACAGTACAGGAGATGACTGCTGACCTTTGGGGAGGGGGGGGGGGAGCGGGTACCTGAATTTGACAGGTACCCGATCTTACTTCCGCAGAGTTGTTCTTTGATCTTACCTGTTCCTCTATCCAGCGCCGCGCTGTCTTCCCGGCTTCTGTAGTGTCGGCGCTCGGCATGACAGCCGGGTGCCCAGTGCGCATGAGCGAGAAGCACTTGCGCTTTGTGATTGGTCCGGCGGCTTCTGGGATCTGTCATGTGTCCCAGGTACCGCCTTACCATTCACAAAAAGCACCAATTCTTGCGCATGCGCACTTGGCACCCGGCTGTCAAGCCCAGGATAGAGGAATAGGTAAGGTCAAAGAACAACTCCGCGGAAGTAAGAGCGGGTACCTGTCAAATTCAGGTACCTGCTCCCCCCCCCTCCCCAAAGGTCAGCAGTCATCTCCATAAGGTCCCGCTGCAGAGCTGAGCGGCCAGCCCGGTATTCTGACATGGCGGCGGTGGAAATACCAGACCGGCCGCACCATATTCGCTCCATAAGACGCACTGACATTTTCACCCCTTTTTTGGGGGAAAAAAGTGCGTCTTATGGAGCAAAAAATACGGTATATAGCGCCAACGGTTTGCTCAGCGCTGTACATTACAGTGGGAGACAGTACAAGAGACAGTACAGCAACAATACAATTCGATACACGAGGGATTAGAGGGCCCTGCTCCTTGGAGTTTACAATCTAGGAGGGAGGAGATATGATGCTTCTTTACCACCTGTCAATTACCATAAATCGCCTTTCAAAAGGCAATGCTAGCATAAACAAGCAAAAATACTATAAAATAAGTTCAAACCATGCATTAGAATGGGGAAGAAAGGGGATTTAAGGAACTCTGAACTAGGTATGGTTGTTGGTGCCGGACGGGCTGGTCTGAGTATTTCAAAAACTGCTAATCTACTGGGATTTTCATGCATAACCATCTCTAGGGAAATCAGACCAGGCAAAGTTTTTCCAATCTTCTGTTGTTCAATCTTGGTGAGCCTGTGTGAATTGTAGCCTTTGCTTCCTGTTCTTAGCTGACAGGAGTGACACCCTGTGTGGTCTTCTGCTGCTGTAGCCCATCTGCTTTCAGGTTCGACGTATTGTGCTTTCAAAGATGGTATTCTGCATACCCTGGTTGACATGAGTGGTTATTAAGTGTTCTTTCATGGCGACCACTTTCTGTTATCTCACATATGTATTTTTATTCTTATAGCCAAATTTACCGCCCTAACTCCTCCCACAGTTTTTACACTACATAGACAGTAATATACCGAAACGTGCGGATTGTTCCCGATTGGTGCGCTATTACTTTGTGGAACATTTTGCCGAATGGTTCACAAAATATCGGCGTTTTTGTGGTGAAATGGGTCCCATAGGAATGAATGGCGGAATGTTCAAAACTAGAGTGGGAGCTGACAAAAGCTAGAGTGTGAGCTGAAAAATCAGGACATGGTTTCTAAACTGCCATCACTCCCTCATTTTCAAGCCCACCTACACAAATCTTATATCAAAACGTGGAGGCAAGAACACTTCACACAATTTCCCCAGAAATTGTAGCTTTTCTAGTTTGAGTTACTGTCTCTTTTCTATCATCTCGATCCCTGTTGAAAAAGTCCGGATGTGACGAAACGCGTCCAGGGCACGTGACGTGGTGACGAAGTGCCGTGGCGGCCATCTTAGATCGTGGAACATGCGGTTGTGTTTGTCCTGGAATCCTCTACATGCGGTTGTGTTTGTCTTGGAATCCTCCATCGATGATTTGTCTCTCCTCCAAAGTGGTATGGTGATGATACCTAGGTGCCACTGAGGAGGGGCGTTATTGTTGAACCATTTTTACTGTATGGAAGCTGATCTCATCATATTTTAATGTAAGTTGCTACAATAAAGTGTAATTATTATCTATTATATACACTGATCCCTGGTTTGTTTATGAGGTCTGTGGGAAGTGGCTGGAAAGGTTGATGAAAAAAGGCTGGAAATAATCTCATCTATATGATGGATCCTATGATACTATCTTGAGGGTAATTATGCACTCCTGATATTTGTGTGCAGTGGATTGATAATTAAGGCATAGAAGTTTTTTGTTATTTCACGGTTGCTGTGGCACTTTAGTTTGCTTGCATGTAACACGTGTGGCACTTTATGATAATATTTGGGATAACACACTATGTTCAGTATTTTTTCTTTGAGGTATATGAAGAATTTTTTTTGGACTATACCACTAATATTGTTTGGAGACACGAAGAATTGTGAAATCACGACAAAGATTATCTTTTTGGGACTTTCATTTGGGACTTTAACCATTAGCCGCCCGGCCAATGGCCGTTTGGCGGCTTCAAAAGCGTTCCTGCATTCCGGGTGCACGCCATTTGGCGTGCTCCCCCACATGCGCCGTTTGCGCTAATGCAGAGCGGCGCAGCAGCGCGATCTGTCATCGGCCGTGCACCTCGGACACGGCCGATGACAGATCCGAGTACCGGCTCCCGTTGCTGGTACCATGTGACTTGCTGTGACCAATCACAGCAGGTCACATGACAGTTGTATACAATGGATGGCTTCATTCATGCCATCCATTGTATACTAGTGCCTAGCTGTGAATGGTCACAGCTAATCACATGCACATGTCATGTGATTAGCTGTGACCAAATCACAGCTAAGCACAAAAAAAAAAAAAAAAGCCGAATGAATCGATTTCATTCAGGTAAATGCTTGCTTATAGCAAAGTAATTCTTTGCTATAAGCAAATTGTGTAAAAAAAAAAAAAAAATACTGATCACTTCCCCAAAGTAGTACAATGTTACTATGGTAACATTGTACTACTTTGGTCATAGTAAAATATGAAAAAAAAATCTTTATTACAATAAAAAAATGTAATAAAAAATTAAAATTAATAAAAAAATAAAAAAAAATAAATATATATATATTTTTTTTTTTTCATATTGTCACCAGTCAGTGTCCCTGTTCACCAGCATGCCAGTTATATGATGATGCTGTACTGCACTGGTGACAGTATGTAAAAAAAAAAATTGTGAAAATAATTTTTTTAATTTTTTCATTTTCCGAAAAATTATGACAAAAAAACACAACTTCAAAAAACTCGCCATTCCTCTTATGAAGTACGTCGGACTGTCTACTCTGCAAAAAGGGGTCATTTGGGGGATATCTGTACTATTCTGACATTCTTGGACCTCAAGAAATTAGATCGGCTGTCAGTACTTCAGGATTGATCAATATTCAGATCTATACCATAGTTTGTGAACTCTATAACTTTCCTACAAACTAAATAATACATCCTAATTTGGGTTATTTTCACCAAAGACATGTAGCAGAATACATCTCGGCCTAAATTTATGAAGAACAATTATTTATTTGTACACTTTTATAACAGAAACAAAGAAAAATGTGTTTTTTTTTTCAAAATGTTTGGTCTTTTTTTGTTAATTTAGCAAAAAATAAAAACCCCAGTGGTGATTAAATACCACCAAAAGAAATCTCTAGTTGTCTGAAGAAAATGATAAAATTTTAGTTTGGGTACAATGTTGTATGACCGCGCAATTGTCATTCAAAGTGTGAGAGCGCTGAAACGTGAAAAATGGCCTGGGCAGGAAGGGGGAAAATTGCCCGGTATGGAAATGGTTAAACACTATATTTAGGTTTATTGAAATCAAGTCTGCTTAATTTTGATTTATTTATGTATGTACTTCAGGGGAAGGATTGCTAATGTGACTTGGTGGGGTGTTTTAAGTAAGGAAGGATAGTGCTGTTATTTGTAATATGATTTCTTAACTGCCATCACTCCCTCATTTTCAAGCCCACCTACACAAATCTTATATCAAAACGTGGAGGCAAGAACACTTCACACAATTTCCCCGGAAATTGTAGCTTTTCTAGTTTGAGTTACTGTTTCTTTTCTATCATCTCGAACTTGTCTGCCCATTCTCCTCTGAACTCTGACATCAACAAGGCATTTTCCAGCACACAATTCCCACTCACTGGATATTTTCTCTTTTTCAGACCATTCTCTGTAAACCCTAGAGATGGTTGTGTGTGAAAATCCCAGTAGATCAGCAATTTTTGAAATACTCAGACCAGCCTGTCTGGCACCAACAACCATGCCACATTCAAAGTCACTTAAATCCCCTTTATTCCCTATTCTGATGCTCGGTTTGAACTTCAACAAGCCGTCTTCACCACGTCTAGATGCCTAAATGCATTGAGTTGCTGCCATGTGATTGGCTGATTAGCAATTTGTATTACTAAGCAATTGAACGGGTGTACCTATTAAAGTGGTCGTTGAGTGTATAGAAGATATTGGTGCAGGGAGGTATTGGGACATTAGTTGGTGGATAATTTGGTGGAAGACCTTATTGCTTTGTACTTTATACTTATTTTATAGTGAAGGTTTATGGACTGTTTGACATCTTTTGCTATATTTGCTGAGTGGTGGAGTCAGGGCTGCTGACAGAAGCCATGGAGCCCCATACAGCAAACCTGACTGGGCCTCCCATGTCGACCACCCAAAAAACCAGTTTACTATGCTTCAGTTATGAATGAATACACTGAGTGATCAGCAATTTTTGAAATACTCAGACCAGCCTGTCTATCACCAACAACCATGCCACGTTCAAAGTCACTTATATCCCCTTTATTCCCTATTCTGATGCTCGGTTTGAACTTCAACAAGTCGTCTTCACCACGTCTAGATGCCTAAATGCATTGAGTTGCTGCCATGTGATTGGCTGATTAGCAATTTGTATTACTAAGCAATTGAACAGGTGTACCTAATAAAGTAGCCGGTGAGTGTACAGCACAGGCATGATGTCACTGCTACATTTACAAGGTAATAACCTGATCTGCAAAGGCATTTGGTGCACACAAAGTGGATCTATATCCTTTGTGGCCATGGAAAAAGATATTTAAATGAAAGTTTTTTGTGCCAAAAATTTAAAAAAATATACGGACCCCCTAAATTTTCCCTTGAAGTGTCTCTAAAGCCTTACTTGTCTCTGTAACACTAAAGTTATATGAAGTTTGCATTAGGAAGACGTGAGGATTCAAGGACTTGACTTTCACACCCAGCCTCCACTAATCCTCTCCATCCTCTCCGTCCCAGGTGGCCGGTGCTTTGGCTTTTGGCAAGCCGGGGATAATAAGGCTTTGCTCCGTTAGGCTGGAGATGAAAAGAATGAAGATGTATGCACTGCGACAATTATTGTGTCTCGCTTTTTAATATTCCATCAGACAACAAAGCCCTGCATTCAATTACCAAAGCAAAAAAACAAAACAAAAACAAAAGCCATCATATCAGAGACATGTGAGACCGGGGGAGCACTTTTTTTTTCCCCTTACAAGCAAAGTCAAATATGTTTTCAAAGACTGATGAACTAAGTGTAGATGGTATCATGAGATACTGTATATACAGGGGAATTCTCTATTATCATAGAGGATTATTTTAAAAAATCCAATCCAGGCAGATTTATGATAATGAAAGTATATGTAAACCCTAGCAATGAACTTCATTGAAATGGTTAGCATACAGTCCTGTTTACATGTTGCATTTGATTTGCTTTGCTTAAAAAAATATACCCGTGTCGCTTTCTTGGTGCTTCAAAGCATCTCCAAAGCCGCCATAGAAGTCTATGTCAATGCTTTCTAGCAGCACCTTTAGCTTTTGAGAGGCTTTAACCTCCCTAGCGGTCTGATTATGTCAGTATTTCTGTGCTCAAAGCGGTACATTGTTTTCAATGGAAATATGTTGTTTTTTTTTATTGTAGGCCTGTAATTCTTAGGAATAACTCACTGAAATCTGTCCAAAAAAAAACAGTCTAGTAAACATCCCGGGTATGATAAAATGTGTAACACGAAATCGTACATTATAATATAACAAAAAATCATCAAAAATAATAATAATACATTTTATTCAATAATATAATCAAACCAAAAACACTGAAATTTGAAATACAGCGCCAAGTTCGCACATCGCTGAGCAAAGTCGCAGAATCGTTTTCAGTGTCTGATGATGAATTTCCCCCACGAATCATTATCACTCAATTCTGCAAGTGGTTCTGATTTACTATCGCTGTTCTCTAGCCGGTCTAAAACCGCTTTTGACCTAAAGAGATGCTTTTTGGACGCCATGGACGTTTCTCAGTTTCCAGGCAGAAAGAATGGTAAAAATGCAGGCAGGGCGCCGGACAAAGCACTCGGGACAAAATGTATGTGAAATGGTTTGATACAGGAATGTTTTACTATGTGATTTTAGTGTAGTTTGTGTATGTAAAATTTTGACATTTTTTAATCTGCCCGACGCTTGCAGGGAACGGAACCCGGAAGACAGATGTTGGCATCGGCCAGAGGACATGGCCGGGGACGCAGCGGGAGGACAGCGTGGGACCACTGAACAAGGTAAGGGATCCAGGGATCCCAGAGCAACGCTGCAGTGTAATCCAGAGTGTAGCTTCTGGTACTGAAACTTAACCCTGAGCTACACTCTGGAATACCACCAGGGGGGTTAATTCAGCTTTAGCTTCACTTTGTTTTGGAGGTATTGCAGATATGAGATATACCAGGATGCACTGGGAAACAACCAAGTGAACCGGAAAGACGTCATCAGCAGTCACTTCCGGTTTATATGTAAATATTCTGGGAGCGTATGGTGCAGACGTCACATCTGGTGTGCAGTGAGTAGCAGGAAGGTGAGCGGGGTCCAGAGTGGAGCAACTAGCAGACGGCACAGATGGTGTTCAACATAGGTATGATATAACAGAAGATAAGCAGGGACCAGAGAGAGGGGAGTAAGCAGCAGAGGATCAGCATAGCTGGCAGATTGGAGCAGAAGAAACTATTAATGCCACACATGGTGCCCAGCATGGAATCAATATAGTAGGAAGTGAGCGGGGACCAGAGAGAGAGGAAGATCAGCAAACCAGAGGATCAGCAGAGCAGGGGGTTACTACTGAGTGGGGGATCAGATGAGCTGGGGGTTACTACTGAGTGAGGGATCAGCAGGGCTGAGGGTTTTTACTGAGCAGGGGATCAGCAGAGCTGGGGATTACTACTAAGCAGGGGATGAGATGAGATGAGCTGGAGGTTACTACTGAGTGAGGGATCAGCAGCGCTGGATGTTACTACTGAGTGGGGGATCAGCAGAGCAGGGGGTTACTGCTGAGTGGGGGATCAGCAGAGCAGGGGATACTGCTGAGCAGGAGGTCAGCAGAGCTGGGGGTGCTACTTAGTTGGGCATCAGCAGAGCTGGGAATATTACTGAGCAGAGGATCAGCAGAGGTGGGGGTATTACTGAGTGGGGGATCAGCAGAGCTTTGGATACTGCTGAACAGGGAATCAGCAGAGCTGGGGGTACTACTGAGTTGGGCATCAGTAGAGCTGGGAGTACTACTGAGCAGGGGATTAGCAGAGCTGGAGGTACTACTGAGTGGGGGATCAGCAGAGCTGGGGATACTGCTGAGCAGGGAATCAGCAGAGCTGGGAGTACTACTGATTTAGGCATCAGAAGAGCTTGGGGTACTACTGAGTTGGGAATCAGCAGAGCTGGGGGTTACTGCTGAGTGGGGGATCTGCAGAGCTAGGGATTACTACTGGGTGGGGGATCAGCAGAGCAGGGGATACTGCTGAGCAGGGGGTCAGCAGAGCTGGGGGTACTACTGAGTTGGGCATCAGCAGAGCTGGGATTACTGAGCAGGGGGTCAGCAGAGCTGGGGGTACTACTGAGTTGGGAATCAGCAGAGCTGGGAGCTACTACTGAGCCAGGAGAGGAGGAGAGCTGGGGGTACTACTAAGCTGGGCATCAACAGAGCTGGGAGATTTACTGAGCAGGTGATCAGCAGAGTTGGAGGTACTGCTGAGCTGGAGGATCAGCAGAGTTGGAGGTACTGCTGAGCTGGGGGATCAGCAGAGTTGGAGGTACTGCTGAGCTGGGGGATCAGATGAGCTGGGGGTTACTACTGAGCGGGGGATCAGCAGAGCTGAGGGTTATTACTGAGCAGAGGATCAGCAGAGCTAGGAGTTACTACTGAGCAGGGGATCAGATGAGCTGGGAGTTACTACTGAGTGTAGGATCAGCAGAGCTGGATGTTATTACTGAGTGGGCGATCAGCAAATCTGGGGGTTACTGCTGAGTGGGGGATCTGCAGAGCTAGGGGTTACTACTGAGTGGGGAATCAGCAGAGCTGGGGATACTGCTGAGCACGGAATCAGCAGAGCTGGGGATACTGCTGAGCACGGAATCAGCAGAGCAGGGGTACTACTGAGTTGGGCATCAGCAGAGCTTGGAGTACTACTGAGCCGGGGATCAGCAGAGCTGAAGGTACTACTGATTGGGGGATCAGCAGAGCTGGGGATACTCCTGAGCAGGGAATCAGCAGAGCTGGGGGTACTACTGAGTTGGGCATCAGCAGAGCTGGGAGTACTACTGAGCAGGGGATCAGCAGAGCTGGGGGTTACTACTGAGTGTGGGATCAGCAGAGCTGGGAAAACTACTAAGCAGGGGATCTGCTGAACAGGGTTACTACTGAGCAAAGGTTCTACTGGACCCCTTTAAAACAAACAGAACATCAAGACACACACAGGACATTTATCAAGCTTCATTAAAGATTCAAAACTTTTATGTGATGTGACTTTGTCTGGGTAATTTACCTGTAATGTCGGTTCCAAGTCACATCAATATGGACGAGGATCCGTTTTGGAGGCGACTTCCATTAAAGTCTATTGATAGAAGTTGGATAGAAGCAGGCGTGGACTGACAACTCATGGTGCCCCCCGGGCAATAGGGGATCATGGGGCCCCTGTGTCCTTGCCCAAACTCAAAACAGCCTATAAAAAAGGTGCCTGGGGCATCTCATGGGGCCCCCTACTGACCCTGGGGTTGACATCTGGGGCGATCAAAGGGTTAACTGTGTGCTGTGCTGAGTTTTACTTTAGAAACATGCTGCTGTGTATTTCTATGCTGTTCAGAGAAATACACAGCAGCATGTCCTTGCTGGCAGGAGAGAGACTTGTGTTGTTTACACACAGGCCTCTCCCCTGTAAATGGTACTCAGCGATCGCCGGGTGCTGACAGGGAATCTCCGGCCGGGACCCAGTGATTGACATCTGTAGCCGCCAATGGCTGCCTGGGTAGGGCCGCGCCGGCACGCACCGTACCTGGAAATGCAAAGCATGTACATATACGTATACATATACGTGTTATTCGGCGATCACCAGGTGCCAGTGGGGAATCTCCGGCCGGGCCCCGGTGATTGACATCTGTAGCCACCAATGGCTGCCTGGGTAGGGCCCCGCCGGTGCGCACCCTACCCAGAAATGCAAAGCATGTATATATACATATACATGTTATTCGGCGATCGCCAGGTGCTGGCGGGGAATCTCCGGCCAGGACCCGGTGATTGACATCTGTTGCCGCCAATGGCTGCCTGGGTAGGGCCGCGCCGGTATGCACCCTACAGAGAAAGGCAAAGCATGTACATATACATATACATATACGTGTTATTCGTAGATCGCCGGGCGCTGGTGGGGAATCTCCGTCCGGGACCCAGTGATTGACATCTGTAGCCGCCAATGGCTGCCTTGGTAGGGCCGCGCCGGTGCGCACCCTACCCAGAAATGCAAAGCATGTATATATACATATACATGTTATTCGGCGATCACCAGGTGCTGGCGGGGAATCTCTGGCCAGGACCCGGTGATTGACATCTGTTGCCGCCAATGGCTGCCTGGGTAGGGCCGCGCCGGCGCGCACCCTACCCAGAAATGCAAAGCATGTACATATACGTATACAAATACGTGTTATTCGGCGATCGCCGGGTGCCCGCGGGGAATCTCCTTCCGGGACCCAGTGATTGACATCTGTAGCTGCCAATGGCTGAGTGGGTAGGGCACGTGATCCCTACCCAGTAATGCAATGCATGTATATATACGTGATTTTGTGCAGCCTTGCCGTCCTGCAGCAGTACTTCTGCTATAGGGCGGAGGGGAAGCGGTTAAGTGACTCCAGCAGCGTGTTCTCTAACAGAAACTCCCTCCCGTGTCAAAAATGAGAATCATGAGCAAGCATTCAAGGTCACTTCCAAACTAACCCTATGGGTCCTCGCCTTCCCGGACCGCGCGGCCTAGACAGTGACATGGCGCTGTGCAAAGCTTGTTTGCTGGTGGCGGACTCTGAATGTGAAGCCGCTAGCTATAAGAATCAACAAAGAGAGAAAACACTGGCTGTGTCGGGGTAATTTCCCCTGTGAGCCGTGCTCTGTGTTATTTCTGTTCTCTGTTAATTTCTCATGAAGCTTTCACAAACATGGGAGCGGGGAAAGAGAACCTTTTTCTTGTATGAGTCCCACTGCAGGAAGTAAGTAGAAGTATGGTAGAGTCAGTGTAAAGGCTACAAAGGTTGATATGTCATTCTTTATTTTTGTGGGATAGATTGAGAGTCTGCTCTGGGCAATGTCTTAACCACTTGAGCTCCGGAGGATTTACCCCCCTTAATGACCAGGCCTCTTTTTGCTACTCGGCGCTGCACTAATTCAACTGATAATTGCGCGGTCATGCAATGCTGCACCCAAACGAAATTTACGTCCTTTTTTTCACACAAATAGAGCTTTCTTTCAGTGTAATTTGATCACCTCTGCGCTTTTTATTTTTCACGCTATAAACAAAAAAGGCCAAAAATTTTGAAGAAAAACTATATTTTTTACTTTCAGCTATAAAAAATATATACTAAACTCAAAGTTGGTTGTAAATTTAGGCCAAAATGTATTCTGCTCCATGTTTTTGGTAAAAAAAATCCCAATAAGTGTATATTGATTGCTTTGTGTGGAAGTTATAGCGTCTACAAACTATGGTATAAATACTGCAATTTACGCCATTTTTTTTGCTATACAGCGCTGCACTAGTTTAATGGACAATTGCGCGGTCATGCAATATGGTA
This sequence comes from Staurois parvus, assembly GCF_062004578.1. Lineage (NCBI taxonomy): Eukaryota > Metazoa > Chordata > Amphibia > Anura > Ranidae > Staurois > Staurois parvus. The sequence continues at coordinate 8,089,975 of NW_028317891.1, forward strand.
CATAAATGAAATTTACATCCTTTTTTCCCCACAAATTTAGCTTTATTTCAGTGGTATTTGATCGCCTGTGCGGTTTTTATTTTTTGCGCTATAAAAAAAAAAGGCTGACAATTTTGAGGAAAAAAAAACAATATTTTGGACTTTTTGCTATAAAACATGTCCAGTAAAAAAAAATGCAAAAATCAAATTTAGTCATAAATTTCTGCCAAAATGCATTCTGCGACATGTCTTTGCTGAAAAAAACCCCAATACGTGTAAATTAATTGGTTTACGTGAAAGTTATAGCGTTTACAAATGGCGGGAAAGATACTGGAATTTTTAAGGTTTTTTTTATACTAATAATGGCGGCGATCAGGGACTTATGGCGGGACTGCGGCGGGCATTCTGACATTGGGGGGTACTGACTTGGGGTCACTGACATCCCCAAAAACACTAATACAGTGATCAGTGCAAAAAAAAAAAAACTGACACTGTACTAATGGCACTGGGGAGGAAGGGGTTAACTTTATTTTGCAGGGAAGGGTTATAGGAGTGAGGGGAGTGTTTTACTAGGGGGAGGGGTGTGTACTGGGCGGGACAAGGCTGATCAAGAAAGAGAAACTGTTCTTTCTCGATCAGCTCATCCTCGAGCTGAGAAGGAAGTGACAGACAGCACAGCTACTGCAGCTGTGCTCTCTGTCACTGTTTGCCGCCGATCGCCGGGACATAGCCGCTAAGGAGCGGCTGTGACCCGGCGACTGACATCTGCGGCAGTGATCCGCGGGACAAATAGGGCGGCCGCGCGCCTCGCGCACGCCCCCTATTTGTTTACAAAACACACGTCTTAAAACATGGTTTTGCCTGTGAGTGCCGCCCTGCCGCCGTATATGTACAGTGGCAGGGCAGCAAGCGGTTAAAGCAGAACTGTGCATCCGAGAGTGCACAACATACTTGCACATTATGCTGAAGTACCTCTTATTATTATTATTATACAGGATTTATATAGCGCCAACAGTTTGCTCAGCGCTTTCCAAGATAAAGAGAGACAATACAGCAATAATACAGTTACAACTGGTGTGCTCTGACTGTGGGCATCTCCTGTCATTGCTTGTGTAGTGCTCCTCTGGTTAGCCAGGGGGAGCCAGCTAGGTGTTTAGGTTGAATAGCAGCGTGGGCATGTGTCAGCCTGGGTGTGAGTCAGCCAGGTTACCTTGGGTCAGGGCTTTGCAGATCAGTTCCATGATACCTCCCCCTGCTCTACAGACTTGAGAAGTTTCTAGAAGGCAGTGGGTGGGAGTGAGGAGTAGCTAATCTGCATGCCTGTGTGCATCTCCTCTCATTGCATCTGTAGTGCCTCTCTAGTTAGCCAGGGGGAGCAAACTAAGTTTTTTTTTTTTAGGCAGAAACTGAATGGCAGCCTGGGCATGTGTCAGCCTGGGTGTGAGTCAATCAGGTCACCTTAGGTCAGGGCTTTGCAGATCAGTTCCCTGATACCTCCCTCTGCTCTGGAGACTTGAGAAGTTTCTAGAAGGCAGTGGGTGGGGGTGAGGGGGGCTAATCTGCATGCCTGTGTGCATCTCCTGTCATTGCATGTGCAGTTCCTCTCTAGTTAGCCAGGGGGAGCCAACTAGGCTTTTTTTTAGGCAGAGACTGAATATCAGTGTGGGCATGGGTCAGCCTGGATGTGAGTTAGCCATTCACCTTGGGTCAGGGCTTTGCAGATCTGTTCCCTGATACCTCCCCCTTCTCTAGAGATTTGAGAAGTTTCTAGAAGGCAGTGGGTGGGGGTGAGGAGGGGCTAATCTGCATGGCTGAGGGACGCTGACCAATCCCCAAGCAGAGGGCTTGGAATGGGGTCAGGACAGCCTTCAAATATTATTGAGCCTGATCAGCAGGAAGTGGTCAGTGTGTGTCAGGTGGAAGACGTGTAGAGCCTGGGAGGGGGGCGAAGGAAGGTGCCTACCTACAGGCAGGTGCTTGAAGAGGGGATCTCCACTATGCCACTGTCTACTAAGAGGGACAGCCTGAGCAGCAGGGAAGGAGCCAGTCCAGCGGAAGGCCTGAAGGCAGCCACCAACCCAGAAAGCTATCAGGGCCGGATAAAGGAAGAGGGCAGTCAGGTGGAGAACCCAACTAGCTCCTCAGCCAGGACTGTTTGCACCTTCTTCATCCCCTTGATCAGGGAATACCCTTAGTTCTGCTGGGTGAAGAAGAGGATTCATCTGGTTTCTGAGGAGAGACACTGGAGATCTGGAGTGCTCTCAAAAAAGAGACATATTTTGCTTGCAGCGCTAAAAATATACTAAATGAAATTTGGTCATCAATAAAAATAACCTCAGAAATCAGTGTTAATAATAACAATTATAGCATAAATATCAGTGGATGTGGCGCCAAACATGACTGTGGTTATGGAAATAGTCTATAAACCAAGAAAGTGTTCAAAGATAGTGCAGGCTTGATGTGGTCAGGTCAGCAACAGGGGCAGACTGACCATTTGGAAACGTTGGCACTGCCCGAGGGCCTGGGGTCAGTAGGGGGCCCCATGAGATGCCCCTGGTACCCTTTTCATAGGCTTTTTAGAGTTTGGGCAAAGACACGGGCCCCATGATCCCCTATTGCCCGGGGGCCCCATGAGTTGTCAGTCCGCCCCTGGTCAGCAAATTAGTGCTCCATCAACATATAATACTTTTTTGACTTCCAGTAAATCCGTGTGATTCCATGTGAGAGACTGTATAAAATGCGCACTCACCAGATGCACAGAAAACATGTGCATTAAGCTGAATATGACTCTGTAGGGAGCCCCTTTAAGTAGATCTGCCAGACAGCCTGGAACAAGGATCCCTCCTCTGGACACAAGCCTCCTCTGCAGCCACCCTTCCTCTGGGGTCCTCTGTAATCTTTAGCTCAGGTCAGAGCCAATAATATAAATGCCTCATAGTGTAGTAATTTATAGGTATTTATTGTTTAAAACAAAATATAGATGATCATCCAGCAATAAAAAGTTCATATATTGCTCAGGATATCCTGAGGAAGTCACGAGGGCGTGACGTAACGCGTAGATTCGACGTGGTGATGCACTTCCCATGAGCGCTATCTTAGCACACCAGAGTGCATCCAGTACACCCATGTGCAATCGTGTTAAAAGCCCGATTTTATCTACACAAATGTGAGTTGACACTTGGCGTTTTTATCTGATTTAACAATAAAAATACAGTATTGCACTGTGGAGGATCTTTGTTTTATCATTGTATGATTCCTACATGATGGGCACACTCACTGTCATCTGTGTATGGAGGAGTAACTGAGAGTGAAGGGGAGACCGGTAGGGGCTGAGTAACCTATTTCTCCTGGAGAGTGCATGCAGGCTTCGGGGTGATCCGAAAGGCGTTTTGGCCCTTGCAGGTCGCAGCAGGAAGGTGAGCGGGCATGCCTGCCATTTAGGATTCTCATTCACCACTTGCACCAGCACAGGAGCACGCTTGGAAAGTCATTATTGTTATATTCCGGCCACTTATCATTATGTTGGCTCATTATGGACACTGGCAAATATATGTGGTTTAAAAGAAGATATGGGTCATCACACTGATCACTAATCTGTGTTAGTTTATATCCCTGTATAGGGATTCACTGTGTTTATTTTTCACCTTTACTATTTTGGGTTGGTCCCCCGTTGGGGGACAGGTATTGTCACTTGTCAAGGTTCACAATTGGACCCTTTATTTGCACCATTAACCACCTGAAAATCACCTTATAGATCCTGTCCAACCTAACACAAAAACAGGATCTATTTCATTCAAATTGCTGCATTTATTGTATTATGTTCATATGTATTGTTGGGAAAGCAACAGCATGTACTATAATGTACTATATATAGTATTGTGTGTTAATATCACTTGACCAGTAGATGGCACTGTACACTAAGGTTACCAGTTGTGTATATCTGAAAACTTGTTGGTTCCTCTCCTCTCTATCATCTTCAGGAAGTAATCTGCTGAAAAATGTGCTCTGTATGTTTGTAACTTAAGCCACACAAGTAAAGTCATACTTCTGCCTCATCACTACCAGTGTCTTCTATAACACATAACCAACATGTATTAGGTGGTTATTTACATCCACCCTGTACATTTATGATATAGCGCTGCATCATTTTATTGATCATTACATATTATCCACCTAAAGGTGAGGATTGGATGTTCGCTGCTGTAATATAGGCTTTTCCATTTTTTGCAGCGCAGGAGGACTCTCATATAATAAAGACACATAGAAATTACACACATTATGAGGATTATTTGTGATGACTGTGTGAATGCTTGAGACATTTTTTTCAGGAAGTCACCTTTGGTTTTGTTTTTTATTATTTGTTTTAATAGTTTAATTTGTATTTTATTTTTAATTGAATAGTCGTCTTAGGTTTTGTTTGTTTTGTTTTGGATTTTTAATTATTTTTTTTAATAAATAGCCATCTTTGGATTTTTTTTCAGCTTATTCGTCTTTGTTTTTATTTTGGTTTGCTTTGTTTTTGTTTTTTGCTTTTTTTTTTTTAAATATCAATAAAAATAATAATAATTACTATTATTATTGTTTTTATGCTATACTGCTCCTTTTATGTAGCTGGATTAGCTTATTTTTATATTATAATGATAAGAATAATAATAATAATTGTTGTTGTTGTTTTTCTGCTATAAGGGCCCTTTTTTTATTTAGCTAGATTAGTTATTGTGCTTAAATATCAATAATAATAATTACTATTATTATTGTTTTTATGCTATAATGCTCCTTTTATGTAGCTGGATTAGTTTATTTTTAAATAATAATAATAATAATTGTTGTTGTTGTTGTTGTTTTTATGTTATATTGTCCCTTATTTTATTTAGCTAGATCAGCTATTTGTTTAAATATCAATAAAAATAATAATAATTACTATTATTATTGTTTTATGCTATACTGCTCCTTTTATGTAGCTGGATTAGCTTATTTTTATATAATAATAATAATAATAATCAAAATAATAATAATAATTGTTGTCATTTTTATGCTATAATGGCCCTTTTGTATTTAGCTAGATTAGCTATTTTGTTTAAATTTTGTTTAATAATTACTATTATTATTGTTTTTTTATGCTATAATGCTAATTTTATGTAGCAGGCTTAGCTTATTTTTATATAATAATAATAATAATAATAATAAAAATAATAATAATAATTGTTGTTGTCATTTTTATGCTATAATGGCCCTTTTTTATTCAGCTAGATTAGCTATTTTGTTTAAATATCAATAAAAATAATAATAATTACTATTATTATTGTTTTTATGCTATAATGCTTCTTTTATGTAGCTGGATTATTTTATTTTTATATAATAATAGTAATAATAATAATAATAATTGATGTCATTTTTATGCTATAATGGCCCTTTTTTATTTAGCTAGATTACCAGTAGCTATTTTGTTTAAATATCAATAAAAATAATAATCATTACTTATTATTGTTTTTTATGTTGTAATGCTATTTTTATGTAGCTGGATTAGTTTATTTTTATATAATAATAATAATATTAGTAGTAGTATTATTTTCATAATTCTATAATGGCCCTTTAAGTGAGGATATTTGCTATGAAGGCAGCTATTTTACGCTCATCCAAAGCTTTACATTTGCAGTAAATGTCATGCATTTCCTTCAGGTCATGTCAATGATTTTCCTGAGCTTTGATTTCTCTCTCTCTTCTCACCTCTGGGAAGTTTTCCTGTGATATGCGTTACATTTATAGAAGGATTTGAATACGATAAAAATAACACAGATGAAAGCGCCATCGGATCAGTGCCACCTGATGATACAGGATCGTCCCTTGGAGCCACTTTCATTAGTAAATGTCACAAGAGTGGACAACTCAATCCCCGACCAATTAGGGATGTAGTACATTCGCAGCTGCCGCATACTCTGGCGGCCCCCACCACGCCGGCCAAATGAGATTTCAGAGCTGGCTGCAGGCACACCACATGCGAACGGCACAGGTCTATAAATTGGACTTTCAAGCAAGCAAATTGCGTATTTCAGTGAGATGAAGTGGGCAATTAGCAGCTTCTAATTCCGCAAACGAAGGGCCTTATTTGTCGCGCTGGCAACGAAGGGGAGCGCAGCGCTGAATGAGAACCAGGCTGCAAATGGCGTGCAAAGGCCCAGTCACGTGATTGCGTCTCTAATCCCCCACATTCCGTTTTCTCTTTTTTGTCTCCCTGGAACAGCTGGCCTCATTAAAACCGTATCTACAGGGATGGGCAAGCAGCCTCGCTGTAACCTCTTTGGTGCCAAGTTGCTGCAACGTGCAGGCAGACAGTGAAAAGCTTTTTCAAGCTGTATTGTATAGTTACAAAGACTGAAAAGTATTTGGGCTGGAGAGAACCGTGCAACAAGCAAAGGCTGACCAAGGCTTTAGGTCAATGTCAAACTTTCAGAAGAGGTTTCTCTTCAATAACTCTTCAATAAGGGGGACTACCAAGGACCCATAATAATATATCATATCACAAGTCCTTGATAGTTCCCTTCATTGAGAAGTAAACCATTCTGAAAAGTATTTGGGCTGGAGAGAACCATGCGGCCTGCAAAGGCTGACCAAGGCTTTAGAGAACCGTGTGGCCAGCAAAGGCTGACCAAGGCTTTAGGTCAATGTCAAATGTTCAGAAGAGGTTTCCAACTCTTCAATAAGGGGGACTACCAAGGACCCATAATAACATATCATATCACAAGTCCTTGATAGTTCCCTTCATTGAGGAGTAAACCATTCTGAAAAGTATTTGGGCTGGAGAGAACCGTGCAGCCAGCGAAGGCTGACCAAGGCTTTAGGTCAATGTCAAACGTTCAGAAGGTTTCCGACTATTCAAACAAGAGGATTACCAAGGGCTCATAATAATATATCATATCACAAGTCCTTGATGGTCCCATTCATTGAGGAGTAAACCATTCTGAAAAGTATTTGGGCTGGAGAGAACCATGCGGCCAGCGAAGACTAACCAAGGCTTTAGAGAACCATGCGGCCAGCAAAGGCTGACCAAGGCTTTAGAGAACCATGCAGCCAGCGAAGGCTGACCAAGGCTTTAGAGAACCATGCAGCCAGCGAAGGCTGACCAAGGCTTTAGGTCAATGTCAAACGTTCAGAAGAGGTTTCCAACTTTTCAATAAGAGGGTCTACCAAGGACCCATAATAATATATCATGTCTCAAGTCCTTGATAGTCCCCTTCATTGAGGAGTAAACCATTCTGAAATGTATTTCGGCTGGAGAGAACCGTGCAACAAGCAAAGGCTGACCAAGGCTTTAGGTCAATGTCAAACATTCAGAAAATGTTTCCAACTCTTCAATAAGGGGGACTACCAAGGACCCATAATAATATATCATATCACAAGTCCTTGATAGTCCCATTCATTGAGGAGTAAACCATTCTGAAAAGTATTTGGGCTGGAGAGAACCATGCGGCCAGCAAAGGCTGACCAAGGCTTTAGAGACCCGTGCGGCCAGCGAAGGCTGACCAAGGCTTTAGGTCAATATCAAACATTCAGAAGAGGTTTCCAACTCTTCAATAAGGAGGACTACCAAGGACCCATAATAGCATATCATATCACAAGTCCTTGGTAGTCCCCTTCATTGAGGAGTAAACCATTCTGAAAAGTATTTGGGCTGAAGAAAACCATGCGGCCTGCGAAGGCTGATCAAGGCTTTAGATCAATGTCAAACATTCAGAAGAGGTTTCCAACTCTTCAATAAGGGGGACTACCAAGGACCCATAATAGCATATCATATCACAAGTCCTTGGTAGTCCCCTTCATTGAGGAGTAAACCATTCTGAAAAGTATTTGGGCTGAAGAGAACCATGCGGCCTGCGGAGGCTGACCAAGGCTTTAGGTCAATGTCAAACATTCAGAAGAGGTTTCCAACTCTTCAATAAGGGGGACTACCAAGGACCCATAATAATATATCATATTACAAGTCCTGGATTGTCCCTTTCATTGAGGAGTAAACCATTCTGAAAAGTATTTGGGCTGGAGAGAACCGTACAACAAGCAAAGGCTGACCAAGGCTTTAGGTCAATGTCAAATGTTCAGAAGAGGTTTCCAACTCTTCAAAAATGAGGACTACCAAAAACCCATAATAATATATCATATCACAAGTCCTTGATAGTTCCCTTCATTGAGGAGTAAACCACTCTGAAAAGTATTTGGACTGGAGAGAACCGTGCGGCCAACGAATGCTGACCAAGGCTGTAGGTCAATGTCAAACATTCAGAAGAGGTTTCCAACTTTTCAATAAGAGGGTCTACCAAGGACCCATAATAATATATCATATCTCAAGTCCTTGATAGACCCCTTCATTGAGGAGTAAACCATTCTGAAAAGTATTTGGGCTGGAGAGAACCGTGCAACAAGCAAAGGCGGACCAAGGCTTTAGGTCAATATCAAACGTTCAGAAGAGGTTTACAACTCTTCAAAAAAGAGGACTACCAAGGACCCATAATATATCATGAATCATTGATAGTCCTCTTCATTGAGGAGTACACCATTTTGATTCAGACTAGGCTCACTCCGGAGTCATTACTTGGCATTGTTTTTCCTTTCAACTTTTGAGTGTTGCAAGGGTTTTAGGAAATGTCATTGCAGCCCCCCCCCCCCACCATGCCTCCTATCATACCTCCTACTATACCTCCTAAGGTTCTGAGATGAGAAAGGGACATGTTTAACCAAGGCTTTATTTCTCAGAGAATAGATACAGGTACTCATAGAAAAGTGACGACAGAAAAAGACCGAATGGTCCATCAAGTCTGCCCGCTTTCCCCTGAGTCACCTCTTGTCTCCACCCCGTACCCACCTCTGAGCACTGTCCCTTGTCTCCACCCAGTACCCACCTCCCAGTATCACCTTTTTTAGAGAATTCAGAACCGAGTATCATTTTTGGGTGCTAAGTAAGTGATGTTGATAACAAGAAAGGCATTATAAAAGGTCTCCTGTAGCCATCAACAGCAATAGCTCCCCCTTCAACAATAGACCCCACCTCAGCAACAATACACGCCCCAGAAATTATAGATGATCCCTACCAACAACAGATCCCACCAACAACAATAGAGCCCCCAGCAGCCAGCGGTTTTATACACCCCAGCAGGTGGAAATAGTAGACCCCCAACAGTAGATCCCCATCAGCAACAATAGATCCCCCAGCAACAATACACCCCCTGCAGCCAGCAACACTAGATCCCTCTGCATCAATAGCTCCCCTAGCAACAACAGACTTCTCGTGAGCAACAATACATCCCCCAGAAATAATAGCTCCTCCCCAGCAACAATAGACCCTACCAGCAAACATAGATGCCTCCAGCAACAATAGATACCCTGAAAGCCAGCATCTATAGACACTCTAGCAACAATAAACCTCCATCAACAGTAGACCCGCCCAGCAACTGTTGATCTCCCATCAGCAATACATTCTGCAGCAGCAATCAACCCCCAGCAATCTGCAACAGTAGATACACCACAGCAATAATAAATCCCCCAGCAGCAATAACAGACCCTCCAGCTCACCCTGGCACTTGTTTCCATTACATAAATTAAGTGCTGGAGGTGCCAGAACTGCATACCACTGTGTTCCTACTAAAAAAAAAAAAAAAAGTTCTTTGGTTAAAATATTTATCAACATTTCATACCCACTCCCTTGGACACAAGCAACCCCACCCCAGGGGCGGACTGACAACTCATGGGGCTTCTTATAGACCCCGGGCCCTCGGGCAGTGCCCGAGTTTCCAAATGGTCAGTCCGCCCCTGCCCCACCCACAATCTACTTCAAGCCTTCTAGGACTTAAATAAGCATGCCCAGACTCTGCCCACTTAGCAGAGTGGCATGCCTAACCCTTTCCTCTAATTATGTTGGCAACCCCTTACTTGTGGCCCCTGTAATAAATGCTTTACTGAGTTATTGTGCATGCGCAGCTAGGCTAGTTATACACATATAGATTACTCTCTTTCAGCTTGTTGGCAGAATGAGAGAAGTCTAACCAGTTCCTCCATCCATGCTAAATAGCGTAGTTAGCGGAATCCCCACAGCTGACACTTGTGGCAGCTTGAATACCCAAACATCTTTAAATGATAGGATGCGATCACTTTTTGACCACCAATTGGCCACCCACAGCTCCAATTTTGGCCAATTTGACAAGGATCAGCAGACATTCGAGAGTGTGTATGGCCAGATTATTAAAAACCTGGTTCCCTGTGTTCTATAAAAGGGGGAAGAGGGGTCTACCCGAGGCTGGTCTGCGGGAGCAAATGAAATGGAGAACCTCAGGAGGAGTAACCCCTTAGTGGGCACCAAGGGCGGACTGACAACTCATGGGGCTCGCGGGCAATAGGGGATCATGGGGTCCCTGTGTCCTTGCCCAAACTCAAAAAATCCTATGAAAAAGGTACCAGGGGCATCTCATGGGGCCCCCTACTGACCCCGGGCATGCGCAGTTAGACTAGTTGTATACATATAGATTACTTTCTTTCAGCTTGTGGGCAGAATGAGAGAAGTCTAACCAGTTCCTCCATCCATGCAAAATAGCGTAGTTAGCGGAATCCCCACAGCTGACACTTGTGGCAGCTTGAATACCCAAACATCTTCATCTGATAGGATGTGATCACTTTTTGACCACCAATTGGCCACTCACAGCTCCAATTTTGGCCAATTTGACAAGGATCAGCAGACATTCGAGCGTGTGTATGGCCAGATTATTAAAAACCTTTTCTTTCACTAAAACTCAGAATCCCATGCACCATAAATACAGATAAACAAAAATTTTAAAAATTAAACAAATAAATAAATAAAGTCCAAAAAATTAATCCAAAAGTAAGTGTCCAAAAATGAATGTCCAAAAATAAATAAATTAATAGTCCACCACAATATCTCAATCCAGTGTCTCAAACTTTTAATTCTCCATTCCGGACCACGTGATACCTCGAAAAAATATAACTGAAATAGTGTATTATTTTCAAAAACTTTCAACACGTAAGTAAATACTATAACTGTGCAAAATATATATGTGTACACTCCAATAAAAAGTGAAAAAAACTGAAAAAAATGTGTACAAATTTTTCTTAAATTTTTTTTGATTTTTTCACTTTTTATTGGAGTGTGCTCAGAGTGATGTTGCATGATTCACGTATTACTCACAGTTGAATCTATTGATATTTTTGCACATATATATTTTGCACAGTTATAGTATTTAATTATGTGTTGAAAGTATTTGAAGGTAATACACTATTTCAGTTATATTTTTTCGAGGTATCACGTGGCCCGGAATGGAGAATTAAAAGTTGGAGACACTGGATTGAGATATTGTGGTGGACTATTCATTTATTTATTTTTGAACATTCATTTTTGGATACTTACTTTTGGATTAATTTTTTGGACTTTATTTATTTAGTTTATTTATTTGTTTAATAATTAAAATTTTGGTTTATTTCTATTATTGGTGCATGGGTTTCTGAGTTTTAGTGAAAGAAAAGGTTTTTAATATTTTGCTTTCAAGGGTGAAAGTGTGACTTTTCTTGGGTTTTTTGGGAGTTATATAATTTGAGGGTATAGATTGCCGAGTGATTAATTATATAATTGTATGACCAGATTAACTGAAATAAGGGCGGCACTATGATCCTAGGACAGAACATTATCAGGAATGAGGTGCAGTATACGGGACTATCCCGGCAAATCCGGAACAGTTGGTAGCTGTGGTTTAAACACAAATGATGTAGGCAAAGGACACAGTTTGAACAGGCTGCCTACACGGGTCTGTACCAGGGGCGGACTGACAACTCATGGGGCCCCCAGGCAATAGGGGATCATGGGGCCCCTGTGTCCTTGCCCAAACTCAAAAAAGCCTATAAAAAAGGTACCAGGGGCATTTCATGGGGCCCCATACTGACCCCGGGCCCTCGGGCAGTGCCCGAGTTTCCAAATGGTCAGTCCGCCCCTGGTTTTTACAGAACACCTGTGCATTCCACAAAAGTGAAGACAGCTCCTTCACACAAGTGAATGGATCGGTACCCCCCCCCCCCCACTACCACCACCATGAATGAGGTCTAAGTATAGCAAGATGCACCCACAGGGAAGGAATCACTTGGTCCCACTGCCAGGTGAGTATTTTCCTGTGGGTGCTTTGGATTTCCATGTTTCCCTTATATAAGTGTGTAGGACTTTGGACTGTGTGTTTTACCTCCTGTTTTGGTGACAACGGTAACATTTTGAAGTTGTCTTTCTGTCCCAGTGACAATGGTCAACGGGTTAAAACAGAGTGGGTGGATCTCTCCAGTGGAAAAGCAGAAAACAATAAAAGCCTCACAGGGGGGTCTAAGCCTGGCCATAGACAGGCTCAAAATCCAACCTGTGGGTGGCCCTGCAAGAAACACCTGGTTTCACAATAAAGCCTTTAAACAATTATAAATTGACAGCAACCTTTCAAATTACGTCACTGTTTGGAAGTGCCATTGTATTCAGGCGGCCATGGGTGCCTAGGTTGGATGCGCACAAAAGTCAGTAGTACCCGGGGCGGACTGACCATTTGGAAACTCGGGCACTGCCCGAGGGCCTGGGGTCAGTAGGGGGCCCTATAAGATGCCCCTGGTACCTTTTTCATAGGCTTTTTTGAATTTGGACAAGGACACAGGGGCCCCATGATCCCCTATTTCCTGGGGGCCCCATGAGTTGTCAGTCCACCCCTGGTAGTACACACTGTACTTACCTCTGGCGTTGCCAAGTGGTCAGCACCCCTGAAGCCGGTGTAGCTATCCGGGGTTTTAAAATCCCTACTCTTTCCCCTTTTCTATGGCAGTACTTCTGGAACAGACCAGGTTGTGGATGGGGCCAGTTGTCTGGTATCCAAGATGGAATAAAGACATACAGAGAGCAAGGGAAGTAACACCATTATTATGTACTTGGCTATAAGTAACAAAAACACATGGAGGGCATCGACAAGGTGCTTACTCAACAGTCCCATACAATATGGCAGCAGAGCCTTAATACCACAGGCATTGGGTCCAACAGTTCTCAGCAACATTACTGGCATTTAACACAGTCCCAGCACTAAGAAGACACTGCTTACGTTACCAGAGCAGCATCTAGTGAAGAGGGTGACAAGCAGATCACCCTTAGTAGACTGAAAGGAAGGTCCTTGTCCCCATTAGTGGAACCAGAGGTGGTATCCCTACTCTGTCTCTCCTCGACAGTAACCTCTCCCTAATGCTAAATACACTGTCCCCAACCAGCAGGGATCCTGCCCCTACTCTATCCACTTTGCATATGCATGCCAACCACAGTGCTAGTTATAAGCATTGCCCTCACTAAAGATGGGCATGGAGGTACACCAGTGTTGCAGTGTCCAAACAGCTGCTCCCATGATGACACCTACATAGACTTCAGAGGAAAACAGCTCCTTATGATCTCCATTCTCTCTGTTCAGTGGCCAGCTGAACAGCACCACCTACAGAGGGGGAGGTAAACTGTGCCTTCCTACAAGATGGATTCTGATTGGTCAATGCTGTTACAGTGACACCAGTGACCAGTCAGAATGGATCTGGTCCGTTCCGGACAGACTTTTTTCACACTTGCACATCTTTTTCAACAAATTGCCACTATATATATATATATATGAGACTAGAAGAGTACTTAACCACTTCCAGTCCGGACACTTTTACCCCCTTCCTGTCCAGGGCAATTTTCAGCTTTCAGCACTATCACACTTTAAATGACAATTGTGCGGTCGTGCAATACTGTACCCATATGAATTTTTTACCATTGTTTTGAGACAGATAAAGCTTTATTTTGGTGGTATTTATTCACCGCTGGGATTTTTATTTTTTTTGCTATGTAAATGAAAAAGTCCAAAAATTTTGAAAAAAAGTGTTTTTCTTATAACATTTTGCAAATAAATAATATTTCATCATAAATCTTAGCCAAAATGTATTCCGTTATCTTTTTAGTAAAAAAATAAATAAGCCAAATTAGTTTATAACCAAAAATTATAAGTTTTAAACTTTTTTTTACATTTTTATTTTATTTTTTAAAATTATTGTTTGTTTATTTATTTATTTACATACTGTCACCCTAGCAGTACAGTGTCCCCATGGGGACACTGTACTACTTGTGGGGGGTGATGAAGATTTTTTTTTCTTTTTACACCCATAAAGGCTGGAAAAGCAATCATTTCTCCTTCTCTCTAGCTGCATTCTTGCAGCCATTGAGAACTACTGTGTGAGCTGTGATTGGTCACAGCTTGTCACGTGGTACAAGGCTGTTGTGAATAGCCTTGTACCATGTGACCTCTGTGATCATTCACAGATTTCACACATAGTAAGCAAAGATGTCACAAGTGACATCTTGCTTACTACTTTGTATGTAATCACTCATTGGCCAATCAGCGATCACATGATCGGGACGTCGTACAGAGGTTCCGTCCGACGATCGGTGTTCCACTGTATCCGGAGGACACAGCGGGCACCAGATCGCGGTGCTGCGCGCTCCTAGGGAGCGCGCACAAGCAGGGTGCGGAGTGGCTGTTTATAAACGGCCACCCGACCCTGCAGTGCCACCGTCCAACCGTTTATATACAACGGCCAGATGGGAGGTGGTTAAGAAGCAAGGAATTCTGTGAAATGTGTAGAATTTGGTTCTCAACATGTACACCACTCATGTGGTCTTATGCATTTTAACCCCTTGCCGTCCGGCCCATGTACATAAACAGCCGGACGGTGGCAGTGCAGGGACGGGTGGCCATTTATAAATAGCCTCCCCACACCCTGCTTGTGCGCGCTCCCTGGGAGCGCACAGCACCGCGATCTGGTGCCCGCTGTGCCTTCCTGACACAGTGGAACACCGATCGTCGTACGGACCTCTGTGCAAGGTCCCTATCATGTGATCACTGATTGGCCAATAAGTGATCACATGCAGAGTAGTAAGCAAGATGCATTCTTGCAGCCATTGCTTACTACGTGTGAAATCTGTGAATGATCACAGAGGTCACATGGTACAAGGCTATTCACAACAGCCTTGTACCATGTGACAGGCTGTGATCAATCACAGCTCACACAGTAGTTCTCAATGGCTGCAAAAATGTAGCTAGAGAGGAGAAATGATTGCTTTTCCAGCCTTTATAGGTGTAAAAGCAATCAGTGTAAAAAAAAAAATCTTACCATGGTGACACTGTACTGCTAGGGTCACAGTATGTTAAAAAAAAACAAAAACATAAATAATAATATAAAAAAATAAAAAACATGTAAAAAAAAAGTTTAAAAATTATAATTTTTAGTTATAAACTAATTTGGGTTATATTTTTTATTAAAAAGATAACGGAATACATTTTGGCCAAGATTTATGATGAAATACTATTTATTTGCAAAATTTTATAAGAAAAACACTTTTTTTACATTTTTGGAATTTTCATTTACATAGAAAAAAAAAATAAAAATCTTACTGGTGAATAAATACCACCAAAATAAAGCTTTATCTCTCTCAAAAAATGCTAAAAAATGCATAGGGGTATATTGTTGTACGACTGCGCAATTGTCATTCAAAGTGTGATAGCACTGAAAGCTGAAAATTGGCCTGGGCAGGAAGGGGGTAAAAGTGTCCGGACTGGAAGGGGGTGAAAGTGTCCGGACTGGAAGGGGGGGAAAGTGTCCGGACTGGAAGGGGGTGAAAGTGTCCGGACTGGAAGGGGGTGAAAGTGTCCGGACTGGAAGGGGGTGAAAGTGTCCGGACTGGAAGGGGGTGAAAGTGTCCGGACTGGAAGGGGGGGAAAGTGTCCGGACTGGAAGTGGTTAAATTATTGTTGGGATGTTTTTGTTTAATGTAATATATTTGTAAAACCTTTTCATATTAAGTGGTTTCTGTATGGGCCACTATCAAAGTCATATTTAATGTCCCAGAATTTGTGATATTGGGGTCTACTAAAACTGGAGAGTGCAAAATCTGGTGCAGCTCTGCATGGTAGCCAATCAGCTTCTAACTTCAGCTTGTTCAATTAGGCTTTGGCAAGAAAAATACTGGAAGCTGATTTCTGTGCAGAGCTGCCCCAGATTTTGCACTCTCCAGTTTTGGTAAATCAACCCCTCTGTGTACGTTGGATGTAGGGATGATGCCTTCCCTAGTGTAATTTTTGGTTGCCCAACATTCCATGCAGTTGCTTATAAAAGATTCCCCTAAATCCCCTGACTGATGGACAGGTAATGAGGGTGCCGACAGCTCAGCAATGCTGGAGGTAGGTACAGCAAGGACCAAGGGTCAGGGAGGGTGTGTGGTGTTAGTTCATTTTTATATTTTTTTCTTTATCTCTTTTCCACTCCATCAAAAACTCAAGAAACCTGCGATTAATGCCCATGAATGTAACATAAGGCGAATGTCCTCCAGATATTGGATAGATGATGGCAAGCAGGCCTGGATCGAAATAATGAGGACAGTGAAGGTGTCTCATAAATCCAAAAAATCTTTCAATGGAAGCTTAGCGGCCTGCAAATTGATCTTTCCTTGTTTTATCAATTTAAACATAACTTTGTCATTTCTATTCTTTACTGTAATGGGCTGTTCTTTCATTTTTTTGTGGATCGCAGACCTCAAATTCTGACATACTTTCCAAAAATTTTGATCTGCTAAATTATGAAGGCTTGAGCTTCCTTGAGTTGTCTGAGACCTTCGCTGTTTCCATAACCCAGATTGACAGAGCACAAAATTGGGTTAAAGTTTTCTTAGTAAAGTGTCACTCCAGGACCCTCGATGAAGCGAACTGACATGACAAATTTACATATTCATTGTCAGCCCATCTGCTCTCAATATTGTTTTTTTTTTTATCATTTTGTGACTGACAAGTGAAATTGTTTTTTTCTGTCCAAAGCCTAGGTGCAATTTGAACGGTGGATGGTTTTTTTTTTCCTGTTCCACTTTGGAGCGCAATTTAGTCGTTGAACAAATGCAATAATCAAAAAAAAAAAGTATATTTGTCTAGTTTCTTGTTCGTGTTTTCCTGTGGGGAGTCCCGATTGGGTCCAATTTGTCTGGCAGCTGATTAAATATCTTCATCATGAGTAGGCAGTGTTTCAAAAGAACATTTTCTCGGCGTTTGAATTTCAAGTGAAATCAATCACAGCGGTTTGATTGTTGAGCCTTTTTAGGATGTATCAGTGCTCTCTTTTTACCAGTTAAAGAGGCTATATGTTCAAAGAAAACAATTACATGGATTTTAGGCATAATTTCGGGATCTGCTTTCAAGGGGAAAAATATAGCTGCAGTGATATGTACCTACGGATAAAAGACAGATTGCTTGTGTATGGTGCATGGCGTAACTCACGAAAATACCTTCAAGGTAACTTGGTTGTCAATAAATAAAAACTCTCTTTCATTTGTTTTTAAGTTTTTTGATTTATATGCCCATCTGATGAGCTTTAGTTTTGCAAAAAATAATAAAAAATACATAACCCGGCAAAAATTAAAATACATTAGCGGCTTCTGCTGCTGTCAGGGCTCCAGGTATGACCAGAGGTGTGTGGACCGACACAGGGAAACACAGACTTCAGGTATAGCGTGTAAACAAGATAATTTATTAAGGACAACACAAACATAAACGCAGTGCAACAAACCAAACCCAAAACTAACACAAATACATACAACAAGGTGAAACAAACCCAAACCTAAACTGATATATATGTATATATATATGGAGCACAACGTAGTCAGGCGGGCCGGGTCGGTAGCTAACAGTCAAACAGGGTACCAGGAGCGAGCGGAAGAGTGGTCAGTAATTGCCGAGGTCAGGACAGGCGGAGTTCATTTAGTCAGGATCAAAGCAGGGTCAGGCAGGATGCAGGTACAGGGGCTCATGGGAAACATACACTAAGGCACTGACTGCAGGTCTGGCCATTCCTTAAATACACCTCCTGCAATCAGCCTCAGGTGATGGCTGATTGCAGGAGTGAGCTTCCGGTTGCTGAGAGCACCCGCTGGCCAGCCCTGGTACTGCAGCCCACACGGCAGATGAGTCCCACCACTAATGGTGAGTCCATTCCTGACAGCTGCAGTGCTCATCTGTCTCTTGCAGAAGCTCCACCCCGCCACTAGTTGTTTCCAGTCTTTTAGGTAGAGCAATGGTCAAAGTCATTCAACCCACCACCTGCAAGCCCCAGCTCTCATGGAACTGTGGCCTGGAGGTGTATCATCATGGCAGCCTAGATTCAGAATGCTAATGGATTAAACATAACTCAGATACACATAACAGTGCCACACTTATTTCACAGTTAAATGTAAAAAAAAAACAAAAGATATTTAAATCAAACAGCAAATAATAGAGTCCATGATGGCAAAATGAAAACTGATGTTTTGCATACTTGATGTTGCTCCGTAGTGAACTTTTTGATTGACCATAAACATACACCAAAGTGTACCGTGATCTCTCCACAGTTCTCTATAAGCGCACACACCTCCTGTCCTCCACCAGCCAGACTGTGAGGCTTAACAGAAGAGATGTGAGTCTCACAGAAGTCCAACATTGCTTGTTGAACCATAGGGACAATGAGTCTCCACTGCGTAGGTCCTGGCTTTCCTCTCCAACACCATCATGGCATATTAAAAACATGAAAAAAACATATAGTGCTTGATAGTGTACATCTGGATAGCAAATTTTAATAAAATCAGTTAAAACAATCTTATTGTCACTCTTTATACAGAGTTTCACATAAATCTACATTCCTCAGTAGCAAAGCAAGGATGCGTGGTGATGTCACAGCTTCCGGCACTTTCCAATAGGTTTCATCAGTTATGACTTCATCAGGGATACATAGAAGAATCTATGGCATAAATGCAGTGCAAAAAAATGATTTTCACTATATGATCCAGGGTTTCTAGACACCTGACCATCACAACTACAGTATATGAACTTGTTGGCCATCCCATTCAAAAACTATGGGCATTGTTATAGGTTTGCCACTTCTTCCTTTGCGGCTGTAGCAGCCTTCACTCTTTTGGAAAGGATTTTCAAAAGATTTTAGAGTGTGTCTGGGGGAATTTTTGCCCATTCAGTTTTCAGAGATCAGGTACAGATGTTGGATGAGAAGACCTGGCTCATGACCAGCATTCAAATTTATCTCAATGGTGTTCAGTAGGGATGTGGTTTAGGCTCTGTGCAGGCCACTTGAGTCTCTTCACACCCAACTGGTCAAACTAGGTCTTTATGGAGTTGGCTTTGTGCACTTGAACTCTGCAAAAGCTCCAGTCTGAGCATCCATAGCATCCCAGCAGCATCCAGACTGTCATCTGACCATCGAATGTGCCAGGACCTACTACAGGCACCCATGCCACTGCTCATTCTGCTACACCCTGTCACCAACTCCAGGAGGTATTGGACAGGGAGCGTAAGGGAACAACTCAGCCTCTACAAAGTAGGTGGCAGACACCCACGAAGGGGAAAGTCTCCACATTGTTCTCCTGTCCTTAGACTCTTTCCTGCCATATGTCCTTGAAAATTTGGGTGAATGATGTTACCTGCCCTGTACCATCCCCACCCACAACCTCTTGGATCATGCCACACGTCCCAAGAAGCTGCAGGGCCAGTCTCACTGCACCACACTTGCTCATGCGCAACGAGGAGCTGGATGTGATTCCTCGGGGAAGTCATAGCCGGCTCCCAAAATCAAATTGGCAACACCAGGGACCCACAGTGGTCAGAAGAGCAGGCAGTGCAAGACAGCAGTGGACCCCATGAACTGGTAATTTCCTGGCTCCTTCACTTATAAATGTGCAGCACCCTTCTAGAATAGGTTGCTAGAGAGATCTAGGCAAATTTAGCCTTGTTGTCTCCTCTGTAGGCCGAGGAGCAGTGCGTGATTCGTTTTGACTGCTTTGGATCTCACAGACTGCAGGCGCAGCTATTTCTCCCTACCTTATAGTAGGTTCTAGAATGTAATGGGCTGAAAGAGGAAGACCCTGAGCTTGAATTTGGGTCTCTAGCTAATCCCTTTGGAGGTGTACCCAGAAAAGGGAGAGAGAGCCCATAAATGGTCTGAGACCTGGAGCGGCCAGGTTCTTGTCCAGGAGGGGAAGATCCCAGCCTTAAGGGCTGCTGCCCTTTGAGCATGTTAGATGAAGCCTGTTGCAGAAAAATCAATGAGGTCCCAGATCAGTGGGAGGTGGGGGGGGGGCTATTTTCCTTGAAGCAGTTTAGAGCCAAGTAAAGGGGAACACTAAGGATCTGGCCTGCAGATTCATGGTACAGTGTCTAGCCAATATTGGACAGGGGGTATCCAAGTATCTGGAAATACAGTGAGCAGATGCTTGGAAGTTTAGCAGTTGCTAAACTGGGATCTGCCCTACTGGGAGTCCCAGAAATACTGGTGTCTCTAGTCTCTGCAAACAAAAATGGGGGTGTCCCTGAAGAGAGAAGACAGAATAGAGAGTGTCCTCCAAATACTTTGTGTATTAAACTCTGGAGTATCCAAAAGTTTTCCTGCTTTTTCCTGTGGCAATATGTTGCCTATATTTAAAAAGGGGTCAAAATCTTTACCAAGTAATGATAGACCTGTTAGTTTAACTTCTATAGTTTGGAAGATACTGGAGAGTTTAAGAAAAGACAACATAGATGAGTTCTTGCTGGAAAAAAATATTTTAAGCAACAGACAGCATAGATTCATGAAAGACAGAAGTTGTCAAAAAAATCTGATTTATTTTTATGAGGGGGTGAGCAAAACCTTGGACAGAGGGGTGGTGGTGGACATGGTATACTTGGACAGAGGGGTGACGGTGGATGTGGTATACTTGGACAGAGGGGTGGCGGTGGATGTGGTATACTTGGACAGAGGGGTGGCGGTGGACGTGGTATACTTGGACAGAGCGGTGGCGGTGGACGTGGTATACTTGGACAGAGCGGTGGTGGTGGACGTGGTATACTTGGACAGAGCGGTGGCGGTGGACGTGGTATACTTGGACAGAGGGGTGGCAGTGGACATGGTATACTTGGATTTTGCAAAAGCGTTTGGCACAGGTCCCCACACACGGCTAATGTGTAAGGTAAAGTCTACGGGCTTGGAAAAATCTGTATGTAAATGGATAGAAAACTGGCTAAAAGACTGAATTCAGAAAGTAGTGGTTAATAATTCATACTCTGAATGGTCTAGGGTAATTGGTGGTGTACGCCAGTGTTGGGACCCTTACTTTTTAATCTATGTATAAACAATATAGGGTCTGGGATTATAAATCCCATTTCAGTCTTTGCAGATGACACCAAGCTGTGCCGTGGAATAACGTCCTTACAGGATGTCTCCAACTTACAAGCTGACCTCAATACTCTGTGTAATTGGGCAACTATGTGGCAAATGAGGTTTAATGTTGATAAATGTAAGGTTCTGCACTTGGGGGCTAAGAATAGGCATGCATCATACATACTAGGGGGGTACAACTGGGGGGGGGGGCAATGGTGGAGAAGGATCTGAGAGTTCTGGTAGATCACAAGCTTAATAATGGCATGCAATGCCAAGCTGCAGTTTCTAAAGCGAGCAAAATCCTCTTGTATTATAAGAGGTATAGACTCCAGAGAGAGATATCATTTCCCCAGTAAAAATCATTATTAATACCTCATCTGGAATATGCAGTTAAATTTTGGGCACCAATTCTTAAAAAGAACATTGGGGAACCAAAATGATACGAGGTATGGAGGAGCTCAGCCATCTCCAAACACGGAATGGTTTCTTCACAGTAAGAGCTGTGAAAATGTGGAATAGACTCCCTCAAGAGTTGGTTCTGGCCAGCTCAGTGGATTGCTTTAAAAAAAGTCCTGGATTCTTTCTTGGATACACAGAATATAACTGGATATAACATTTATAGCTAAAGTTGATCCAGGGAATATCCGATTGCCTCTCGGGGGAACAGGAAGGAATTTTTTTCCCTGCAGGAGCAAATTGGATCGTGCTTTGCTGGGATTTTTGCCTTCCTCCGGATCAACTGTGGGTATAGGATTATATTTTTTTTTTCTATAGTTGAACTGGATGGACTTTGTCTTTTTTCAGCCAGCCTAACTATGTAACTATCCTAACTAAGTTCAACTAGCAATAAAGCAGAAAAAGACATCCACTGCCTGGTTATTGTGAGACAGCCCAGTCCGGAAGAGAACCTGGGACAAATCAGTGGGACCATTAGACCTCACTCCCACCTTTGTCTGCTGGGACCCAAGGGGTATACAATAAACACAAAGGGCAGAAGGTTGGGCACTAAGGCACTTAATTATCAAAACTGCCATGGCAGCTTGAAGAAATTGTTTTACTTTAACATTGCAAAAGTTGTTATGGACTTGCTTCTTATCACCCGCTCGGCCGTCAATCAACACTTGCCATTGTGATTGGGCGTCATATGATGTCCTGGCAAAACGAGCCACTCACAGGACACAGCCGATGACATATCGCTACACCGACCTATTGCCAGTGTCATGTGACCACTGTGACCAATCACAGCACATCACATGTCAATTGTATACAATGGATGGCTTCCTGCCATGCCATCCATTGTATACAGTTATGTTGTTAGCTGTGACTGGTCAAGGCAGTCACATGATACAGACAGGGCCAATCACAGCCCATTTGTATCATGTGATCAGCTTTGCCCAATCACAGCTAATCACAACCAAAGACTGAATGAATCAGTTTCATTCAGTAACAATGATTGCAAATATCTATGAAATACATTGGTATTAGCAATCATAATGTGTTTAAAAAAAAATCCTGATCACTTGCCCAGAGTAGTTCAATGTTACTATTTTAACATCGTATTGCTTTGGTCACAGTGTTCTGAAAAATAAAACAGTAAAAAAAAGAACAAATGTAATAAAAAAATAAAACAAATGAAACAAAATGAAATGAAACATTTGAAAAAAAAAATACAAATTCAATTATTATTATTATTATTTTCACCAAAGAAATGTAGCAGAATACATTTTGACCTAAATTTTTGAAGAAATGTTATTTATTTGCAAAATTTTATAACAGAAAGGAAGAAAAGTGCACTTTTTTTCAAACGTTTGTTTTATTTACCAAAGAATAAAAAAACTCAGTGGTGAATAAATACCACCAAAAGAAAGCACTGCTTGTGTGAAAATGCTAAAAAATTTCATATGGGTACAGTGTTGCATGACCACGCAATTGTCATTCAAAGTACAACAGCGCTCAAAGCTGAAAATTGGCCTGGGCAGGAAGGGGGTATAAGTGCCCGGTATTGAAGTGGTTAATTTTGACTGTCTGGTTGCTCCAAACTGGAAAACAGATAAAACCGTGGATGAGAGATTACTATACTGAAAGGCGATAGAAAACTTTACAATTACCATCCCAAACTGCAAAAAGTTTACAGCCAGCTTCAGTTGCATTTTTTTTTTTTTAACTGAATAGGGGCTTTGTTATGTGTCTGGTCTGGGGGGCGATCAGTGTTTAGCAGAGCCCCCCTTTAATTATACCAACATCTTTCAGGACTCTTCTCCTAAAATAAAGCCTCTTGCCTCTCCTTCCGCAGCTCGGAGACACATCCGCAGCTTTCCAATTCAGCTGGCGAATTTGCATTTTGATGAGCTCTCGAGTCGTTAAAAGATTACAAAGTAAGAAAAAAATAAGATACAACAGATAGAATGGGAAAGAGGCTTTTAAGCCTGATGGCACCGGGAGGTCAAATGAGCTGTGCATTGATAACAGCTGAGGTCAGCCAGCCCGCATCGCTCTTCTAAAATCATTTTAAGAAATGAAATGGATTTCTGATTTGCGCGGCTCCCCAGTCTGAACGCTGTTTAAGTGTCTTTTTTTTTTTTGTCCCTCCCTCGGCATACATTCATATGTTTGGCTGTTATTTTTTTTTTTTTATACCTAGCCCTGACAATTGCCAATGTACAAAGTCAGGAATTGTCTGCATTGGTATTTGTGTCTTTAGTCATCATAGAGAGGAAATTGATGTCACAGCGGTGTAGACCCAAAAAGGGCAAAGGTAAACTGTACATTTTTGGCCCCCAAAAATACCGTATTTTTCACACCATAAGACGCACCTAGGTTTTAGAGGAGAAAAACAAGAGAAAAAATATTCTAAAACAATGGACTGCACACACAGTACAAAAAATGACCAGAAACTGCGGACAGTACAGGAGATGACCAGAGACTGCGGACACAGTACAGGAGATGACCAGAGACTGCGGACATAGTACAGGAGATGACCAGAGACTGCGGACATAGTACAGGAGATGACCAGAGACTGCGGACATAGTACAGGAGATGACCAGAGACTGCGGACATAGTACAGGAGATGACCAGAGACTGCAGACACAGTACAGAAAATGACCAGAGACTGCGGACAGTACAGGAGATGACCAGAGACTGCGGACACAGTACAGGGATGACCAGAGACTGCGGACAGTACAGGAGATGACCAGAGACTGCGGACATAGTACAGGAGATGACCAGAGACTGCGGACATAGTACAGGAGATGACCAGAGACTGCGGACAGTACAGGAGATGACCAGAGACTGCAGACATAGTACAGGAGATGACCAGAGACTGCGGACACAGTACAGGAGATGACCAGAGACTGTGGACAGTATAGGGGATGACCAGAGACTGCGGACACAGTACATGAGATGACTAGAGACTGAGAACACAGTACATGAGATGACTAGAGACTGCGGACATAGTACAGAAGATGACCAGAGACTGCGGACACAGTACAGGAGATGACTAGAGACTGCGGACATAGTACAGGGAATGACCAGAGACTGCGGACATAGTACAGGAGATGACCAGAGGCTGCGGACACAGTACAGGAGATGACTAGAGACTGCGGACATAGTACAGGAGATGACTAGAGACTGCGGACATAGTACAGGGAATGACCAGAGACTGCGGACATAGTACAGAAGATGACCAGAGACTGCGGACACAGTACAGGAGATGACTAGAGACTGCGGACATAGTACAGGGAATGACCAGAGACTGCGGACATAGTACAGGAGATGACCAGAGACTGCGGACACAGTACAGGAGATGACCAGAGGCTGCGGACACAGTACAGGAGATGACCAGAGACTGCGGACACAGTACAGGAGATGACCAGAGACTGCGGACATAGTACAGGAAATGACCAAAGACTGCAGACATAGTACAGGGAATGACCAGAGACTGCGGACATAGTACAGATGACCAGAGACTGTAGACAGTGCAGGGGATGACCAGAGACTGCAGACAGTAAAGAAGATTACCAGAGACTGCGGACCTTTGGGGAGGGAGGGGGAACAGGTACCTGAATTTGACAGGTACCCGCTCCCACTTCCGCGGAGTTGTCCTTCCTTCTTTCCGCGGCGGCTTCTGTGACAGCCGGGTGCCCACTGCGCATGTGCGAGAAGCACTGCGCTTTGTGAATGGCCCGGAGCCTTCTGGGACCTGTCATGTGTCCCAGAAGACGCCGGACCATTCACAAAGCGCAGCGCTTCTCGCACATGTGCAGTGGGCACCCGGCTGTCACAGAAGTCGCCGTGCGAAGACTGCAGCGCTGGAGTGAGGAACAGGTAAGGTCCTGCAGGAGAGAGGAGCTGAGCGGCCGGCCCGGTATTCTGACATGGTGGCGGCAGAAATACCGGACCGGCCGCTTTACATTCGCTCCATAAGACACACTGACATTTCCCCCCCCCTTTTTTTGGGGGAAAAAAGTGCGTCTTATGGAGCGAAAAATACGGTAGCTGATACCAAAAAAAAAAATATTGAAAATCCCCATTTCCTCCAAAATTGGTTAATCTGAGCTTGCACCCAATGCCAAATAATTCTGAACTATAGGGACATTTTTTCTAAAATAATTTTAATTAAAAAAAAAACACAAATTAATTTAATGCAGCTTTTGTAACCATTATTAAATTTTTTTTAAATTTAATGCAAGAATTGTACCCGAATTTGACCTGGTATAAGCCTTGTCCAGTCCAGACTGGGAGAGGGAGAAGCAGCACAAGAAGCCAATCAGTTTATGCGCTGACAAGGGGCATGCTGATAGGAGGAGAGCAGAGTGACAGAAAGATGTGCTTACAGGCTGAGGGAGGGACAAGACCCCTTGAGGGTTAGGGACTGATGTGAATGTACAATATATATGTAAAGCAATGTGTAAATTGATGGCGCTATATAAGTACCTGAAATAAATAAATACATTGGTATTAGCAATCATAATGTGTTTTAAAAAAAAAATCCTGATCACTTGCCCAGAATAGTTCAATGTTACTATGGTAACATTGTATTGCTTTGGTCACAGTGTGCTGAAAAATAAAATAGTAAAAAAAAACCACAAAAAATGTAATAAAAAAGTAATAGAAACAATTTAAAAAATACAAATTAAATTATTATTATTTTCACCAAGGAAATGTAGCAAAATACATATGCAAAAAAAATATTGAATATCCCCATTTCCTCCAAAATTGATTAATCTGAGCTGGCACCCAATGCCAAATTATTCTGAACTATAGGGACATTTTTAAAAAATTTATTTTAATAAAAAAAAAAAAACACAAATTAATTGAATGCAGCTTTTGTAACCATTATTACAATTTTTTTTAATTTAATGCAAGAATTGCACCTGCCTTTGACCTGATATCAGCCTTGTCCAGTCCAGACTGGGAGAGGGAGAAGCAGCACAAGAAGCCAATCAGTTTATGCGCTGACAAGGAGCATGCTGATAGGAGGAGAGCAGAGTGACAGAAAGATGTGCTTACAGGCTGGGGGAGGGACAAGACCTGTAAGTGTTACTGCATTGGTATTTGTGTCTTTAGTCATCACAGAGAGGAAACTGATGTCACATCGGTGTTGACCCGAAAAGGGCAAAGGTAAACTGTGCATTTTTGGCCCCCAAAAATAGCTGGTACCAAAAAAAATATTGAAAATCCCCATTTCCTCCAAAATTGATTAATCTGAGCTGGCACCCAATGCCAAATTATTCTGACATTTTTTTCAAAAATTATTTTAATTTAAAAAAAAACACAAATTAATTGAATGCAGCTTTTGTAACCATTATTACATTTTTTTTTAATTTAATGCAAGAATTGCACCTGCCTTTGACCTGATATCAGCCTTGTCCAGTCCAGACTGGGAGAGGGAGAAGCAGCACAAGATGCCAATCGGTTTATGCGCTGACAAGGGGCATGCTGATAGGAGGAGAGCAGAGTGGCAGAAAGATGTACTTACAGGCTGGGGGAGGGACAAGACCTGTAAGTGTTACTGAACTGCAGCAGAAAAATATTGGGTCTCCAGTTTATCTGCCTCAAGAGATATGATCAGTCTAGCAGGGATGTATGATGTCAGGGAGCATAATTCATATTCCCTGTTCGCTCGGCATGCTTCTGTACCACAAGTCATGATCTGGAAGGTAGTGCAGAGGAGGAGCAGGAGTGAACAGGGAATACTAGTATGCTTCCATTAAATGAGAACGATTAAACAGAACTTGCGCCTCCTTATAATCAGGTGTCCTTATCAGAGTCCCCCTTACATCAGAAGTCCTCATCAGAGTCCCTCTTTACATCAAATTCCCCATCAGAGTGCCCCCTTCCCTGTCCACCAATTGCTCCCCGCAGAATGCCCCCTTATATAGTTGTCCTCATTGGAGTGCCTCCTTACATTTATTGGCTGCACCAGAGTCCCCTCTTGCATTAATTGTTCTCATCAGAGTTCTTCTTTACATCAGGACCCCCATCATCATGGCCCCTTTACATAAATTGTGCCCATCAGAGTGCTTCCTTCCATCAATTGCTCCCTGCAGAATGCCCCCTTACATCTGTTGTCCTCGATGGAGTGCCTCCTTACATAAATTGGCTGTATCAAAGTCCCCCTTTACATTAGTTGTCCTCATCAGAATGCCCCATATCATTGAGCCCCCTAACATAAACGGTCCACACCAGAGTTTCCCCCCTTACATCAGCTGCCGCCATCAGTGTGCCTCTTTACATCAATTGTCCCCATCAGATTCCCCCTTACATCAATTGTCCCCATCAGACTGGCTTTATCAGTGGATCACTCTCAGAGACCTGAGGTATGGTGGGGGGTGGGAGCACAACTAAAATCTTGGGAGACAAAGCCCACCCCAGCATGTCCTGTAACACTGCCCCCAGAGGAGCCACTTGGTTTGATGGGTTCTCTGTTCTGCCATAACTCTTTAAACTGCTCAGTCCCCACTGACACACCTGTTTATAGATTGACTGTTAGTAATATACTAACTCGTGCGTTAATATATTACCACACTATAACAGTACACAGAAAATAGGCCACACGCAACTGGATAGTAGATTAAATAAATGTATTATGGGAAGGCAGTAAAGCAATGCAGGAGTCAGAAGGCAGGCAACTGAACACATTTAAAGATACTGTACTAGACAAGGTGTACACTGGCATATAATATGGAACTTAACTATGCTGCATCAAGACTAACCAAATTTAAACTGGTGTAAATGGTGAAAAATATAGAAACAATAATTAACCCAAAAAAGATGTCTTCAAGTGCACTTTGCACACACAACCCTTTAGGGGGTGAGTGTATGCGTTCCCAACCAGGGGTACTCCTGAAAGTGGCTACAAAGTACCGGACACCCAATTGTCAGTATTAGCCAGCTATCGTTGGGACCCTTCTGTTAGGTGGTGCACTTGAGAGGCAGACCTCTCGTACAACCCCGGCTCGGGGACCGCTGAGAGTGGAACAGCAGTCGCAGGAGCTCGGTGGGGTAAGAGGGTCCGATGAGAGCTGTTGGACTGATGTGTAGCAGACCAGAGCAGGGTACAGAGGGATCTGTGCAGGATGGATGGATGTGGGTGCACCGTGTAGAAAGCTGCAGAGTCAGACAAGCCGGTTCGGTATTGGACGAGACAGATCAGGCATGAACAGCAGGCAGGAGGGTAGTCGGGTCACAGGCCAGGTTCAGCAGCAGGAGGTCAGTCAATCAGGAGCAGGCAGAAGAGTAATCCAAAGACAGGCCAGGGGTCAGGGCAGGAGACAATCAATCAGTAGTGAGGAACAGGCTGGATTCGGCAACAGGGAACAACCACAGACGTCAGGAACACAAGCAGGGGAAAAGACCATACGGCAACTAGGTAACCGCAGCAGCCAGTTTAAATAGCCCGCATGGCGTCAGCATAAGTGACAGGCGTCCAGGCGCCCGCACATCTGTTCGTCTTCTCAGCACCCTGCGCATGCGCATATTCGTGCGCCACGGCACTTTTCTTGTACTACTGGAAGGCATTTCCTGACACTGTCCCTTCATGACTGTACACAATGGATGGCTGATGAGCTGCTAATCATTGAACAGTCTCTATTTAGATTAACTATGTGCAGAAAAGGATAAAGCATAGTTAGTTCTGATCTTCCAGGAACTCAACAAATCCGGTCCACTAAGGCTCAGTCTCTCAGGTCTCCAATCCTTAGTGGCTCAGTCTCTCTCCTCTGTTGTAGGCACATATAGCTCCAAGGTCAGCACAGCTCCAACCCAGCATACTGACACTATAACTTCTCTGTCCTCACACTCTCAGTGTGGGTATGGACACCATATCCATCAGGTCAATCCATCCTAGCACCCACTAATCTAGCCATCATACAGATTCTCTCAGTGGGAGCACAGACCCCAACAGCAACAGGTCTGCGCTCTCTTGTTCCCTGTCCCACACTGCCCTGATCTCCTAGACTCTCCCCCATACAGGGAATCCTGGGTATTGAAGTTTCTAACTGTATACCCTGTGGCCCAGGCTCTCCACTCTCTGGGTTACATGTCCCATGATCCTCCTCCTCTTTGCTGATAGGTTTACCACTGATGTTGCCAGGAGGAATGAAGATGAAAGAAACAAGAGTCGGGGAGCCCGCCATGCTCAGCCAGCCTGCAGGCACTCGGCTACAAACCTATATCTGGGCCTGCAGTCTAGGAGCACTGTAAAGATGGACCAGTTGTGAGCTGGTCCATGAAAGCCTTAGGTCACGAAAAAGCTGGTTAAAGAACAGTGGTCATCATTTAACCAGGAAGAGGTCCAATGGTGGGCTGTAGAAGAGGGTATGGACCAGGGGCGGACTGACAACTCATGGGGCCCCCAGGCAATAGGGGATCATGTCCCATGAGGGTATCACATAAGCTTCAGCAGTTGGATGTACCAAAAAAGAATGAAATTGTAGGACATTTATGATATGACCACTGAAACAATTGCACTCAGATTTTTAAATAAAAAGAAATACAGCAACAGTTAGATATTTATAACCACACCGTTAAGAAGACCCAACCCAAGTATCAGTTCAATCATACATGGTCACCATATGTGTTTCATTTCAAGTCCATACATTTAGGACTAATCACAGTCTACTATTGGTCAGTTGGTTATAGGTATGACCTCACTTGGAGAAGTTAGATGTGTTGGTGATACAGTGTGTTGCTATGGCTAATTTAGTGATTTATGTAGCCTAAATATAAGTAGAAGCTAGGCTTTCCTTATTCATATATCAATGAACTTGTTGGACTGGTTCATGAGCTCAAGACAGGAAATGATGCTACAGGAAGTAGAGGAAGGGGAAAATGATTAGAATGCAACCATGTGCTCAGGACAAAGAAAGCAAAAATAGTTTGGTAAGACTCCAAGAAGCAGTCTGGAAAGAGATCCTGAATACAAGACTCCATCACCAGGAAAACTCAAGTTAAGCAACTGTTTTGTGTATACCTATTGCATAAATTGTTCCATGCTCATTTTCTAGGAAGGATTGTGCTTACTTTGTGTGAGCAAAGCATCTCCGTTTAGTAAAGCAAACATTAATACACTACCAGGGGCGGACTGACAACTCATGGGGCCCCCGGGCAATAGGGGATTATGGGGCCCCTGTGTCCTTGCCCAAACTCAAAAAAGCCTATGAAAAAGGTACCAGGGGCATCTCATGGGGCCCCCTACTGACCCCAGGCCCTCGGGCACTGCCCAAGTTTCCAAATGGTCAGTCCGCCCCTGGTATGGACTACTGCTGACCTCTTCTAAAAAATGCAACTGTCAAAGTCAATGTGAAATCGGAATGTCTCTATACATATTGAAAGTCAGTGCCATCTAGCATTTTAAGGAGGAGCTTTTAGTAAAGGCAAGCTTGATATTTCCTAAGTACAATTCTGTGCGCAATTCTGCTATTTCTCACGGAGCACCACCATTGAGTCTACCAGTCACCTGGTACTTCATAATTGCACAGACTGTTTACATTGAACTTTGTTTTTAATATAACCCTTTTGAACATTTACTGTTTATTATACTTCTAGCGCTGCGCTGTTTACTCTTTCTGTTTATAAGGCTTGTGTTGGTTACCTTGAGTGCACAGCTGCTGTCTGGATAGCGCTCACTTTTACTATTAATTAAAAAACATTGATTAGCATCAAAGGTGGAACCAAAGAAGAAAATATGAGTTGAATCTTTAGCTTTAAGGGGTTAAAAAGAAGGCACTCCTATGCCTGGTACTCCAGACTGGTTTTCATTACAATTTGCAAATCATTCAAAAAGATACAAATCTCATTTTGCACAGTAGCGGGAATATTCATTATCCGGTGACCCCTGATCTCGGCATACTCCTATCCCTCATATTTTCCATGTAAAGGGTTTGTGTGTTTGTGTTTTGACCCATTCCTCAGATCTGTCAGAAACCCTCCTGTAAGTGTCTGCTTCTCCCCGTAAAATTTTTACGGCTGAACAGCGGTCATGTCTGCCGTTATATGGAACACCTTTAATAGAGCGCAGGTTACAATGCCTGAGTCTTCGCAGCTTTTAATTAGTGTCCTGGGAATCCTTGTCTGCCAGCAGCTGTAAAATGACCGAAGTGTTTGTTGTCTCTCCCAATTACAGGGTCTGGAGTGCAGAATAACACTTGTGACGTGATTATGGGCTCCTGTTATACTGAGGACCTGTCGGTAGGTTGTCAGCACTGTTCGTGTATTCCCTTACAACGCCTTGATTGTGGAACGCAGGCTAGAAACTGACTGAGTGCTTAAAGAAAAACTGGTATAAGAGAAAAATGGAGGTCGCTATTTCAGAACTATGCTTCTGAGAATGCTAGCTGCCTGGCTGCCACGGTGATGTTTTGGGTTATTCTATCTTTCTAAGTCCCTGACTAATTTCTGACTCTTTTTTTCTTCTACTTTCATTCACTGCATGCTTGCGTCTGTGACTCAGAAGTACTGAAACCAGACCAGGGGTGGACTGACCATTTGGAAACTTGGGCACTGGCCGAGGGCCCGGGGTCAGTAGGGGGCCCCATGAGATGCCCCTGGTACCTTTTTCATAGGCTTTTTTGAGTTTGGGCAAAGACACAGGGGCCCCATGATCCCCTATTGCCTGGGGGCCCCATGAGTTGTCAGTCCGCCCCTGAACCAGACACAACCAGGCAACTAGCCTTGTTCAGGAGGAAGTAAAAAATGATAGACCCCATGTTTCTCATATAACTTGTTTACCTTTATAACACTTATGCCCAGAGTTCTTTCCCCTTTCCTTTCCTTTTTTTCCTTTTCCTTTCCTGTTCTTTTTTCCTTTCCCTTTCCCCTTTCCTTTCTCATTTACTTTCTTTTCCTTTTCCCTTTCCTTTTCCCTTCTCCTTTCTTCTCTCTTTTTCTTTTCCTTTCCCTTCCTCTTTCCCTTTACCATTTCCCTTATCTTTCCTTTCCTTTCCTTTCCTTGCCTTGCCTTTTCCTTTCCCCATTCCTTTGCTTTTCCTTTTTCCTCTCCTTACCTTTCCTTTCCATTTTCCTTTCTGCTTTTTCTTTTTCTTTCCTCTCCTTGCATCTCCTTTCCTTTCCAGTCCTTTTTCCTTTCCCTTTTCCTTTCCTTTCCACTTTTTCTTTTCCCTTTTTCCTTTCCTTTCCCTTTCCTGTTCTTTTTTCCTTTCCCTTTCCCCTTTCCTTTCCTTTCCTTTTCCCTTCTCTTTCCTCCTTTTTCTTTTCCTTTCGCTTCCTCTTTCCCTTTACCCTTTCCCTTATCTTTCCTTTTCCCTTTCCTTGTCCATTTCCTTGTCCCTTTCCTTTTCCCTTCCCCTTTCCTTTCCTTGCCTTACCTTTCCCCATTCCTTTGCTTTTCCTTTTACCTCTCCTCACCTTTCCTTTCCTTCCCTTCCATTTTTCTTTCCCTTTCTTTTTCTTTCCCTTTCCTCTCCTTGCATCTCCTTTCCTTTCCAGTCCTTTTTCCTTTCCATTTTCCTTTCTTTTCTGCTTTTTCTTTTCCCTTTTTCCTTTCGCCTTTCCTTTCCTTTTTCCTTTCCTTTCCTTTTTTCATTTCTACCCTTCTTGATTTTTCTATTTTAATTTCTTCCCTTCTGTCTCTACTTCCCTCTATTTTCTTTCCTCTCCTTTTCTTCTATTCTTTCTGCCTTCCCTCCCTACCTTTTTTTTACCTTTCTTTTAATAAATCTTAGGACAATGCCTGGTCTAGTCAGCCACACATTGGCTATAACCTTTAATCAGACAGACACCATTTGTGCAGCTGACAGTAGCCATGCAATCATGGAATAGACTTGGCATGATTAGAGAATGTGATATGTGTCATTATATCTATCAAAAGGTTTTAGAAATCAGAATTTTTAGTGCTGAAGGTGGCTGCTTCATCCTCTCAGTAGCGACTCTCATTTGTGAAAAAGATCATTTTGGATGGTAAATATTTTTTACCCAACATTAAAAAAAAAAAAAGAAGTGCATTGGTTCCTGCAGAATGAGGACAGGATCCTTCAGCTCAGAGGAGAAAGGCGTTGAAATTTTAAACAAAGATGTAAATTGTAGCCTCATCTAACTAATTGTTCCAATGTGGAAGCCGGCCTGGATTATAGTAATTAATGTTATAGTCACATAATCCCAAGAAACAAAGAATGAGAGGAGATGAGCCAATGGATGTTGAACGCTGAATTTCCAGCCCCGCAACTTGTGTTTAATCCACGCAGGGGGCTTGGCTACCCGTCCTCTTTGTAATGTGTTTGTCTTCCGGCCAACAAACATGTTTGTAATTAAGAGGAAATAACAAATAAATCAAATGAAGCTATTGTCAGGGAAGAAAAAGCATCAATTAACAGAACACAGCCTAATGGAATTGTAAAATTCTAACCTAATCCGGACAAGTCACCCAAGGATTGCAGGAGTCCCAATTCACTGGCATGACGGATGTGTTGGAAGAGTCCACATTTAGGGACTGTGCACACTGCAAAGACATGATTGAAGACCAGACGCTGCATATTACTAACAGGATTAGGGCATTTGAATGGGAACCTAGAAGGTATTTGGGCAAGTGCATATTTTAGGTTGTTATTATAACATTTAACCTGAAACATTTTTGGAAACTTTTAAAGAGTATCCCTTTTTAAAGACCTGTAATTTTTAAAGATAAAATCCAATCTATAAAGAAAAAAATGAATAGTATAGTCATATATTAAAAATCCCACACAGCAATTCCCTTCTACTACTAGATGTCTACAGGCTGCCAACATCATTCTACCCACTTGTTCTGAGCCGGGCTATCGTAGACCTGCATTATGAGGTGAAATCTTTATGCAGCCTAGGCCCAGAGAATATGTTGGATGAGAGGACTAGTGTAGTATAATTGTCAGGAATGGACTTGCCAATAATGGTGGGACTCACCTGCCTTGTGGGCTGCAGTACCAGGACTGGCCAGCGGGTGCTCTCAGCAATCAGAGACTCCCCCCTGCAATCAGCCAAACACCTGAAGCTGATTGCAGGGGTTGTATTTAAGGAATGGCCATACTCACAGTCAGGGCCTTGGTGTGTGTTTTTCCATGGGCCCCTGTACCTTGTATCCTGTATTCCTGTTCCTGTCTGACTTGTTGCCAACCCTGCTTGATCCTGACCTCTGCTGACTTCTCCTGCTTGATCCCTGGCTTGTGACCCTGACCATTCTCTGCCTGACCCTCTGTATCGCGCTGCCCGTGAGTTACTGAACCCAGCTTGTGACCCCGACCACTCTCCCGCCTGTTCCTGGTACTCCATTTGCCCGTTTTCTACTGACCCGGCCTGCCTGACTACTCTTTGTATTGTTATCGGTGGGTGGTTTGGTTTGTTTGCACTGTGTTTATGTTTAGTTTTGCACTGCGTTTTGCATTGTTAGTCTTAATAAATTATACTGTTTATACCATATCTGAAGCCTGCGTTTCCCTGTGTCAGTCCACACACCTCTGGTCATACCCAGATCCCTGACAATAATGCTTTTGAATAGTAAATACATTTTTTATATATTAGAACAAAAAGATGGACAACTGAAGAAAAAATGAGGGACAGAGGAATTTAGTTTTAGACATTTTGGGAGCTATACTTGACAGGAACTCTTGACTCGATTACTTTCTTTTTACTATTGTCCAACCTTACCCCTTGGAGACAGTTAGGGACCCCCCAAGTGGCTTGGTGAGCTGACATTTCACCTCAAAGTTGGATTCTTGACTATTAGTGGGGTGTGAAGAATTGGGTGCCAGTCACTTTTGAAGGCATTAACGGTTTTATAAGATATAAAAGACCCTTGGAAAAAAGGAGTTACTCAAGGATACCCAAAATGACAGACACAATCCTACTTACAGTCATACAGAGAAAATTCAAGACTCTGCACTTTGTATTCTTCTGATGAAATGCAGTTGCTGCACAAGACACCTCTGAATGAGCCTCCAGACTTCCTGCATTGTTTAAGCATTTATCTTGCACTTCAGAACACTCTACGAAAGATGACGTTCCTCATAAAGTTCCTATCTAGGTTCCAGCTTAACTACTCACAGGTAAATCCTCTGGCCAGGAAGTGCAAGCTTTCAGGCCCCAAACTCAGGCATTCCTTCTTCAAATACACGTGTCTTCCTCAAGCAGCAGGTCTGGGAGGTCACTCAACAACTGAACACACATCCTTCCCAAGCAAAGCCTGGGAGACAAGATAATTACCCACAAGGTTCCACCAAATCCTTCCCTGGCATGCACCTTTGGCAATAAACCTCCTAGTGGTTGGCCAGGGAGATATAAGTGTTCATAATTCAGTCTGTAGGAACTTCCTACACTATTGCCAGGGACACTCCCTATCAGCAGACATACACAAACAATAATTTGAAACCTACAGAAAGCAAAACTATCAGCTGTAGGCTTAGACTGAATACAGCCCAAAAGCTAGAGTTTAGGATAGGGACACTCCTGCTTAGGGCAGAAAGAAAGTACGCATACTTGGCCCATTCAAGCCCAAACCCCTGTGAGATTTGTGGACTTTTTCAGCTAGCTAATGTTTGTGCAGCAGCCTGTATTTTTTTCTGCTATGGTGTCAAGGTCCTACTTTTTCCCCAGAGGTTATGCTGCTCCATGTGCTGGCATCCATCTTGGATTTCTGCAGAGCATGGTGGGAGTCT
Source organism: Staurois parvus (assembly GCF_062004578.1). Lineage (NCBI taxonomy): Eukaryota > Metazoa > Chordata > Amphibia > Anura > Ranidae > Staurois > Staurois parvus. The sequence goes on from NW_028317891.1 coordinate 8,126,337, forward strand.
TTTATGCCTTCAGGTCTCTGTGGTCCATCCCCCAGAGGGGTGTGGTTGATCACATATAAGCCTGTTGTCCGCACGTGCCCTTTACATTCGTGTCTTGTATGTTCGTATTGCAACAAGCTCTGTTTATACTCTCGTGGCTCCCCTGGAATCTGACTCGGCTTTTGACTGACCATTCTCTGCGCTTTCCATTGACCTGACCTTCCGTTGCTGAACCCAGCCTGTGACCTGTTATTCTTGTCTACCGTTCTGTACCGTTTGTCCCATTGTTATCAACCCGGCCTGCCCCACTACTCTTTGTCTATCTGGTCCCTACCAGCTACTTGCCATTGGTGGTGGCCATTACCGCAGCTGGGGTGTCTCGGGGGCCGCGACCTGGTTCCTGGCTGCGTCAAGTCTATCCCCACCATCAGGGGCCCTGGTGAAGGGCAGCCTGGGACTTAGACTCCGCGCCCCGTCTGTGGGTGGTGGTTGTCGTCAGTCAGTGCGTGACCCTGCCCTGACATATGGTCTCACATCTTTATGGTGCATAATCCCAAGAACTTGCCTTTCAAGAAGTATTTCCTGAACATGATGCAGTGTCCCACAGAAAATGTGGACAATATTTTAAATTACTATATTGTTACCTCCGAAGGAGACGCTGGTAGTTTTGGGTTCCCTGCTGTTCTCCTGGCCCTAGGCAGAGCCTCAATTCTGCTGACAACACCAGAATACCTTAACTGGAGCCTCCTGGCAGTCACACAAGGCCCATACCAACTGTGGTGAAGTAAACAGTTTGTATTGGCAGAACAAGAGTGGTAAGGCAATACAGCTGTTCAAAGATTCAAGGTTAACATACAAAGAGAAAATGCAATAACCATACAGCTCAGTTAACTCAAGTACCTTTAAAATGAGGCTAATTACGTACTGCAGTACCAAGAGTGTAAACAATGGCTGTCTGACTGGGAGATCAAACCTTCAGGTGGCTATCAAAAGGAAGACAGGCTAGCTCACTTGGGAGCCTTCAGTTGGGAGAGTCTAGGCCTGAAAGTCTATTAAATCTCCTGCACACCAATGCTTCTACCAGACAGACCCTAGGGTCTGAATAGTCCTTAAATATAGGCTTCTACCGGCTTAGTTGGTGCCCTTTAATTTTGGCACACAAACAAGTTGATATTGCTTTAAGATGAAAGTCAGTGGGGAAGTTCCATAAAGAAGGGTTGCGCGTAGCCAGTAGGGATGCCCCTTGAAGTTGGCTAAGCAAAGTTAAAATGCTGTTGAAGCAAAGAGTCTGCTATGCAGGAAGAGAAATGATGATCCAGTTTAGAAGTCTAGGGTCAGTGGCAGCTTTAATGTAAAAAGGCAGCAGTTTAAAGCATTAGATGGAAGCACTGTATTTAGCTTTGATCAAGGACAGTGTCAGGAAGTGGCCACAGACCAGCTAGGCCTGCATAGCAATACAAACTACCTGTGATGTGTAGCAATTCAGTGTGGGTCAGTGACCCTCTCACTCAGTTCTCTCTGGCAGTCCGGGAAGAATGCAATCGATTATGCAGTGGGGGCCCCTTTAAATGACGATGTGGCGCTAGTGGTCAGGATACTTGCGCTCCTCACAGAAGCTCCAGATGCTAAAAGATCTCCCAGAACAGCCTGCTTGGGCCAACGTTTGGCACAGATTGCTCCTCAGCTCACCAGCAGCTCTGCTGAACACAGCTCGATCTGGCCTTTGCCTGGAAAGTACAGCATGGAACAGTCATACACACACACACACACACTCTCCTTCCAGTTGGCATGTCTCTTCCCAACTGTCCCGGCTCCTTCCCTGCCATTTTCTTTTATAATGTCCCTCCGCTTGGCTGGTGCTTGTGGGCCTTGTAGTCGTGACGTCATCTTTACTGTATAGAAAGTCTTGCTTCCAGTCTTCAACTCCCAGAATGAGTAAAGTTCTGCACTCTCAATAACAACAGTTACACTACTGTGGCTGGAGACTCTTACTGAAAAAAACTTTCAATACAAGGGTGTTCACTCCTCTGAAGAACTTGTCCACTCCACTGAAGAACCACTAAACAGCTCATCCACTCCCTCATCATATCACGACTCGACTACTGCAACTCCCTCCTCGCTGGCCTGGCTATCCCCGCTTCAGTCGATCCTGAATACGGCTGAATACAGCTGCCAGACTCATTCACCTTTCCAACCGTTCCATCTCCGCCACCCCCCTCTGCCAATCCCTCCACTGGCTCCCGATTGCGCAACGGATCAAATTCAAAATCCTAACGCTGACGTACAAAGATGTCCACCATACTGCCACGAACTACATCACTGACCTAATATCCAAGTACCGCCCAGCACGCACACTCCGCTCCTCACAAGACCTCCTTCTCTCTAGTTCCCTGGTCTCCTCCTCCCATGCCTGCCTCCAGGACTTCTCCAGGGTGTCACCCATCCTCTGGAACTCCCTGCCCCAACCCATCAGATTATCACCTACTCTCCTCTCCTTTAGGCACACCCTGAAAACCCATCTCTTCAGGGAAGCCTACCCCACCCCCTGCTAACTTGCCAACCTCCTCCACTCTTCCTACCACTCCATCCCCCACAGCTATCTCCTCCTGTGCCACCATCCCCTCCCTCCTAGATTGTAAGCTCGAAAGAGCAGGGCCCTCAATCCCCTCATGTTTTGCATTGTATTGGTATTGTTCTGTCACATGTTCTGTCCCCCTTTGTAATGTACAGCGCTGAGCGAACTATTGGCGCTTTATAAATACTGTATAATAATAATACTACTGTGTTGATAACAATGTGAATCTGGAGCAGCAGACCAGCACCATAAACTTGTGAGGCACAGCTAGGGTTGCAACCTCATCCCTTTAAAACCAAACACATATTAATTACACAGGTTCTGTGGCTGATTAAGGTGCTAATTAAACTCACTTTGTGCTTTATCTGCATTAAATTAGCCTCAAAACCTGTGTAATTAATATGTGTTCGGGCATAAAGGGATGAGGTGGCAACCCTAGGCTCAGCACCCTTTTGTGGGGTGGAGAAGACCTCCTGGCAGGAGCCAGTGAGCAATGTCTGAAAAGTTTCCACAAAGTTTTGAAAGTCAGTTTTGTTTAAGAATTGATTTGGTAGTGTTGGCTTTAGTTAAGTCAAGTTTGTTCCTACTGTCGGTGTGTCTACATTGCAGTATTTTCCTACCCATCTTCCTTACCTGTTCTGTTATATTATAGAAAGGCTTTTTCTCCTGAGGTTGTGCGCAGTAAGGCTGGATTAACCATAAGTGTGAGCAGCGATGAAAAACTGTCTGTTTATTCAAGAAACCCAACAGTTGATATTCTAATGCGTTCTGCTGAGTGAGTCATAACTCCTATCGGTTAATACTGTGCCTAGTATATATTTTGTATAAACAATAACAGCAGGAATCAGAAACATGACTTTCTGTAATTGCTGAAAATCAGCATCATCACGAACCCAGCAACCTCTGTCTCCTTGTGTGACCTGAATTGCTTCCCTTTTCCACTGTAAATCTCTTGCAAACTCCTGCAAAGACTCCAGTGATATAAGCTGTATTTTGTAATGCTGGCACATTCATCAGCTACAGAAGAAAACTCTAAGGTCTCGTTTAGCCATGCGGCTGGAGGAAGAAGTGGGGGGTGTAAAAAACCACCCCTCCTTTAAGCTGTAAAGGGGACATATGGGGGAATCATGGCTGTGACAAAAATGATCCCTCCTGTTGTGTTTAGGTGCCAGTAGTGCAGCCAAACGCATGTAAATAGGGCCATGCTCAGGGGCGTACTGACAACTCATGGGGCCCCCGGGCAATAGGGGATCATGGAGCCCCTGTGTCCTTGCCCAAACTCTAAACCCTCCAGCAGCCAGCAATAATAGACCTCTCCCTCAGCAGTAGATCCCTCCCAGCAACAAATGATTCCCCAGAAAAATAAGACCCCCCCCTAGCAACAACAAAACTCCCACCAGCAACAATAGACCCCTTAGCAGCAAGCATAAATACCTTCCATCACACCCCAGCACCCCTTTCCATCACATATATCCAGGGACAAACTGACCATTTGGAAACTTGGGCACTGGTCAGTAGGGGGCCCCATGAGATGCCCCTGGTTCCTTTTTCATAGGCTTTTTTGAGTTTGGGCAAGGACACAGGGGCCCCATGATCCCCTATTGCCCGGGGGCCCCATAAGTTGTCATTCCGCCCCTGCATATATCCACTGCTGGAGGTGCCAGGACTGCGTTCCCCCACATTCCCTCTAAAAAACAGACCTGGGATCCCTTATTTATAGGCTCCCTCGTTAAGATACCTGTAACGGACCACCTGACAGTACCTCTATCAGTCCCCTGATAGAGCCTCCCCAGGGTGCGGAGTCTAAGTACCAGAGCACTTGTTCACCAGGGCCCCTGATGGTGGGGATGGACTTGGAGCGCTCCGGGACCAGGTCGCAGCTGCTAGGTATCTCTACCAGAGGTAGAGGAGTCTGCCAAGGGCTCCTGCGGGTTAAGAGTCTGATGTGAGGGAGCCCAGGGATCCCTGAGGGATGGATGGACGGATGAGCAAAGTAAGAGTCAAACAAGCCGGGTCAGTAACTAGCGGGTCGGTGAGGTACAAGACGATAGGCAAAGGATAGTCGGGTCACACGCAGGGTCAATACCAAAATATCAGATCTATAAGGGAACATCCAGGAGCAGAGTCAGGCAAGCCAAGGGGTCAGGACAGGAGAAGGCAACAAGGTTAGACAATCCAGATCAGAGTACTCACAACACAGGCAACAGGATACAAAAGACCATTCGGCAACAAGTGTTTGTGCAGGGCTGCTTTAAGTAGCCCGCCCTGCACCTGGCAGGTGCCGCCTAGGTCCCAGTGCCTGCCTAGTACTGTCAAGACGACGGGTGCGCCTGGGTCCTAGTGCCCTGCTACCTGCACGTCTTGACATACGCCTACGCATGTGTAGACCCATGCGTCGCGATGGTCCCTGACACTACCTGACATGGGAATTCAGCATGAAATCAGATACCTATCTTCCCAGAAAGGACAAACAGAGTCTCTAAGAGGACAGTTACCCTAAAAAGGCTCCCCTTTACACAGTGCCACCTACAGGAAGGATGAATACCTTCACCTGCCTGCAAGACGCTGAAGTAGTCAAATGCATGCCCAGTAGGAAGAGAGCCCGGCCATAATGTTTTTGTTGCAAAGGCTGTGCATAGTGCAGGTCATTAGAGCCATCTCTTGGATTGTTGGAACTAAAGGTACAATTGTCCTGTTTGATTGGTGATCTTCAATTATCTGTCTGGAGTGCAGCTTTAAAATTAAAAAAACAGCTTCTTAGGACAGCAAAATCAGAGCTCCAAAAAACAGCTGCACAGCAGAAGGCATCAACCTTCATATTTTCCTCATGGTGTGGTGATATAACGTCCTTTTGCCCTCTTCTAAAATTATTCTGCAGAAAAAAAACACAACGCCATCCAAGGGAGAGGGGGCCAGATTTATTTGCTCTACAACTAAATTGTGTAATTCTAACTGGAGGCTTCAGTGACTCTGCAAACCACAGAGATGACTTCAGCACAAAGCTCAAAAAGAGAGGCGACTTAATTCCTTCTATTCCTTCTAATCTAGGTCACGATGAAGTGCTAAGAGCCATGCCGCCATGCTGACTTGGAGTCATGCTAGATTCTCTTTATATATAGTGCAGTAGCCAGTGGCGTCAGATAGAAAAAACTCTTTTACAGCATGTCACAAAAAAAGCAAAAAAAAACCCAAAAAAAAATATTCCTCACTTAAAGCAAAACTCCAGGAAAAAAAGAATACATTTGTAAAAAAAAAAAAAAGATTTTGCTGCAGTATCTTCAATCCATTGCTGTCCCCCACAATAATTCCTTTATGCCATTAGATGTCACCAATCTTCGGGGCTGAAGCCAGTGTCATTCTACCCCTTTTTTTCTATGGGCTGTCATGGACACTTTGGGCAACCTCATCACTTCAACCTGAGCCCAAAGCACTGAACAGCCATCATATGTCATTATATGAGCGTCATTTAATACATGAGTAATGGATGCCAGAGGGTAAGAGGTCATACACATAATAACAATGGACCAAAGGGAATGCCTTAAAAAAAAAAAGGTAGTTATGCCTTGATTTTTAATTTAAACAGTAAATATGGCTCATGGAGGGGGTGAGT